>NC_056726.1:1119667246-1119699917 GCF_019279795.1 Protopterus annectens
CAGCGTGTGAAACCACTGCTCAGCTACAGGCACTCATTTTGCACCTGTTAAACCACTGCTCACCTACGGGCACTCATTTTGCACCTGTTAAACCACTGCTCACCTACGGGCAGATGCACTCACCTTGTTAAACTGTAGCTCAGCTATAATCACATCTGGCATTTTTTTATTGTTTTGTTACCTCACATTTCTTCAAAATAAATGGACTATTTCATTACATTTTACATAAAATGTGATTTTATATGTGTACATGTTTGTCAGGGACTTGTTTCGTGCTTATTTTGCTAAAAATAAAAGTTGGTGGTGTGGGGGCTCGAACGATGAATGCCTGCTCTTCAGCTGATGTCTCTACCGCTACGCTATTGCTTCTTGGCTTATGTTACATATTTAGTTCTTATATGCTTTCCCACTGACTGCTAACTGTAGCTGTGCTACGGGCACGCCTGTGCAAACGAGTGCACTCACGAGCAAACATCTTTACAATTTAAAAAAAATATATAACATGTTCATTTATATATTTTCTGTTCATAGTCTGTGGGGGCATGTGTTGTGTTGAGTTTATTCACATTTCCATGGACTCTGTCGTGGGTGTTTACTTTGGGCACTTTTACTCTTCTGGGGGCATGTCCGCTTGCAGGGCTCGGCCTACGGACATGCCCCCTACTGTCTTACACGGACCGTGTTAGACTTAGGTGTGATTCTGCATGCTCTCATGAATATGCAGAGCATGCTGACATCACTCCGTTTAACTGCAGCCTCCGTGTAAGAGTTATAACTCTTACACGGAGGCTTCATGAATCCTGCCCCTTATCTATTTAATCTGTTTCATTTGATACAATTCTTCAAAAAGGATTACAAAGGTAGTTGACAGTTACCATGCAATTCACACAATGTATCCTGATTTGGCTAAGGCCTTTGACACCATTCCTCATACTGGTATCATACAAAAGCTAAATGCATTAAAACTTATATCTGGTACAATGGATAACAGTTTGGATACACTTCATGACACTATTTTTAACAGTATGTGTTACAACTAAGTTTTACCAGAAGACGGAGCTCCTATTTAATCTTCAATGCATAAGGCATCTATTAATAGTAAGATTAGTTGTATTTTTTATAATACATTTTATTTTTATACTACTTAAATATTTAATTACTTACACATTTCTATATAACACAATATGTGTTTTTACACAATAGATTTGGGTTGAACCTTTTTATATATTCATGTTTATTCATTTGTTTATGATCCACATACTTCCTTGTTGGGGTAAAGCAATTGTGTTTTAATCAGTTTTAATCAGTTTTTAAATAGACAATTAGGCCTTATCTGGTTAAGCAAATGCCAGTATATACATGTTTTTGTTACGGTGATTTACTGCATCTAATGAAGTCATTAGCTTGTTCCTTAATATAAGTGAGTGGTTTGTCCAACAGCTCAGTTTATTTTGGTTATCTCCTTTCTGGTGCCTTTCTTATTTGGATTATTGTTTTTTTTTTTTTTTTGCTTGGACACTGCTTCTACAGGATTTTGTGGTTTTGGTGAAACTTAGAGGCATGGAAGGAGAGATTAACGTACCGCTAATGGACTAAAGCAGGTACAATTATATTGGACAGACTAGGAAGCTGATGGACAGCTAACCCAATTGATTGATCTGCTTACACCAATCAGCCACTTGATGATTGGTGTACTTTCTAAAGCCTCTGATGAACAGAATCAGGAAGTAAATACTACACGCAAAGGTGTAGAGAGTGTTTCTAATGGATTTTTCACCCAGATAAGACAGAATTTTGATGTTAATAACCTGTCAAGGGCCGATATGGATTTTGAACAGACCCCAGTGATTTTAATAGAGGCAAAAGGTGAAACTCAGAGAATGGAATAACGGGAAGCTGAATCTATATCAACTCAACTAAGTAAAGGTGACTGTTCAAACTCAAACGGTAATAATGTGGACCTAAGAGACTGTTTATTTCTTAATTTCACAGCTAGGTTTAAAAATAATACTGTAAGAGAGTCACCACATTCTGATACCTATAATAGTCAACTTAACAGACTTTTTGATTTAATGTTTCAAATACAGAACTCTTGAAATTGAACATGTTTATTTGAAAGAGTGTGTAAGCATGGGAATTGTACCAAAAGGGCTAGGAGTTTTTAAATACTCCAATAATGTGCAGATAGGAAGTAAAGTTCATAAAGACGTTATAGATATTTTCAGCCTGTGTGGTTTGAAAATAGTAATAGCCATCATTAATGAAATGAAAAAAAACTAAAGTATTGGTACACAAAGAAATTGAGGAAGTTAACCAAAATATTACTAAAGACCTTATGTTTAGTGTAGATACAGAAAGAGAAAAATATTTTAGCATAGGGAAAAAGATAGATGAGGGGTATGATGGACTGATAGGAAATTGAGGAAGTTAGAAAGGGATGTATTGGAATATAAATAAAGTAGGAATTACCCAATACCTAACAAGTCAAGAAGGAAAGAAAAAGGGAATTTCTACAATTATGAGAATAGATTTGAAGAGAGGAATTATTTTCAAGAAGAGGAACAGGATATGAATGAAATGGATAGAATAGGGGATGTTAATGACCCTTTAGAATACTCTCCCCTTTGACTATCTGAAAGGTTAAAAAACAAGAATCCACCACAGTACCATCAAAATCATTACAATTCAATGGGATGAACAACAGGGAGAGGGTGGAGAAGGAGATATTAACATCCTCACACATACACCCGTGTAGGTGACCTTTCCCAAACTGAAATTGAGAATTCTAACTACAGATACACTTATAATTTTAATATTTACAATTATAGTATAGTGGATTTGAAAGTAGAGTGTTTTAGTATTCTCTTTAAAGGATTTAAATGTATTCCTCAAAAGAAAGGTGACTTAATGAAAGCTAATTTGGATGTAAAGTTATTTGTGAGAATAATAAACTTAGGCCTAGTGTTGCCACAACAGTCTAAGGTTGATGACACAATTATAAGGAAAAGTCTATTTAACCCACCATTGTACCCTCAATTAAAAAACGTTGAAGCTATTGTCGAGAAAGAAATTAGAAAATATTTTTAATTGTAGATGCAGACCCAACTTAACCACAAAAAAAAGAAAGTATTAGAAGAACTGAGAAAAAACAAAGATATTAGGGTCATGAAACCAGATGTGGGGGGGGGGGTTATTATGGACCTAATATCATATGAGAGTAAAATGAATGACATCTTAAGTGACACAGATAAATATGATGGGTGTCTAACAATGAAATTAACATCTCATATAAAAGGATAGCTATTGCTTTGAGTGATATGTTTATGGAGTGATTAATTGATGGGAATACATACAAATATTTGAAAAATGATAAACTAAAACGTTCCTCCATGTTTGGAATCCTTAAGGTCCACAAAAATGAGCTTGATCCACCATTAAGACCCATTGTGGCTGCCAAAGGGTCTAAGAAAGCACCCTTATATAAATATGCTGACAACAAATTTAAAAAGTTATGTTTGAATGAAACTTGCATATTAAAAGACTCCTGTGATTCTTATGGAATATCAAGCCAGAGTTATATGATGACAACATCATTTTTGCAACAATTATATATAGTAGATTTGTTCACCAGTATTTCTCACAATGAAGGCATGGAATTTTTTTGCAGAAGCTTTATTTAATGAAAAAAGTTTACAACACAGTGAACATTTAACTTGCTTAAACTTAATGGATTTAGTGCTGAGAAATAATTACATATACTTTGGTGGTGAATTCTTTCAACAAATACAAGGGTCGGCTATCGGTACTGCCTGTGCCCCCACCTAAGAATTTATTGTCTATAAGGGTGAAACCACTGAGTTTTTGAAGTTTACATATAATTATTCTTAAGATTATTGAAATACTTAGATGTAGCAATTTTCAAAATGGGTGAAGGTTTTAGGTCTAGAATATACAGGAAGGATATGTTTTCTAATTCATACTTGCACTATGCAAGTGCCCACCCATTTCATTTTAAAAGGAACATAGTAAAATATCAATACGTGAGGGCCAGTAGAATGACTTCCATAGACAGTGATTTTGAGCACAGATGTAGATTCCTAGAAGGCCTATTTAAAGAAAATGAGTACCCTCTAGACTTGACAGAGGAAATTAGAAAAGAAGTAGTCGTGAGAGAAAGGATCGATTTAGACCTATTTTAGGAGAAAACATTCTAGGTGATAATATGGAAAGACATTCAGTCAGTAATCAGGAAAAAACCTTTAGTAAAGCTTTCATGATGGACTATAATGGGAATGCATATATAGTAGGAATGTCATAGAAAAGGAATAGGAAAGGTTTATAAGTTTTACCGACTTAGTAGAAATTCCTAAAAAAACTGTGAAAGTTATATATAAAAAGACACAAAATCTAAAAGGGTAATTCAAGCAAGATTCAAATAGAAAAAAGAACATTCAGATTAAAAAGAAAGGAACATTCAGGCATGGTGCTTGTTCTCAGTGTGCGTATATTGTGAAAAAAGAGAGTGTACTTTTTGGTTAGTAGGAGCAGGGTAATAGAGGGAACAAACTATTACAATCGTCACTCCTCTGGTTTAGTGTACCTGGTTACTTGTGAAGAATGTCAAGCTTTTTATTTGGAGAAACCTGAGCATAAGCACATATCATTGCTGGAGCCTTCCTGTGCCCTGACAGAGTGCTCTTCAAACTATCTGGAGATATACAGAGCTGAGTATATTTTTCTGGCACTTCAGAGATGTGTACTGCTAATTGTTGTTTGACTAATTTTATATCATTGCTGGCTGACTTTAGAGTTGTGCACTGTTATTATTTCTTCACTGTATAGTTTTTCAGATCTCTGCTGAAGGTGTTGGTTTTCCCATACCCACCCTCCCTATTTATGTCTTGTTTAAATTTGGAGGCTTTTGCAGTTGCCCGCCCCCACTGTAGATTTGATCTGGGACACTCCCCCCAGTCCCATCTCTTTACCTCATTCTACCTAATAGACTCTTTCTGCACTTGTTTTTAGTCATTTTTAATTTTTAAACTGTTTGGTCTGACATTGCTACATACTCAAGTGTGCTAGCTTGCACTGCATTTGAATTGTTTTTACTGCTGTTTTAGCTAATTTTCTGTTTATATAAAAAAAAAAAAACACCTAGTGTAGTCCAGATTCAGATTTGCTGTATCCAGGACCGTATGTAAGCTTCTGAGCCTCCCCCCAAGCTTTCTGTGTTGGAGGGAAGCCTTCTAGCTTATCAGTGGGAGTGGTAAGCACTAGGTAGCCTATCTACCACATAAGGAGTGGTTCTGGCCCAGAAATTGTAGTTATTGGCCGTTTGGGCAGTTTTTCCATCTCTCTCAACTTTCTGATTTAAAAGCCCGCATATGCACTTGCTTCCCCCTTTCCAGTAACTAGTTTAGTCCAGATACAGATTCTAAGTTTTAGCACTTGAATTTTCTTATTCGTGATCAGCACTTGTTCAAAACTTGTAAGTACTAAATAACCTACTAATTACTACAGCTCTCAACCTCCCTCATTACCTAGAGGAAAACAGTTTTAGTACTTACTTTCCTCACTTGCTTAGAGAGAAACAGCTCTTGTACACACTTTCCTCACTTATCTAGAGGAAAATAGTTTTTTATTCAGGCATGTCCAAGGGTCAGCTCCCGCTCCCAGTGTTCTCTCCTGTCTATCTGATGAATCTGGGCATCTTGGGGCAATGTAGAAATTGCCTCATGTACACAGACAACCTTCTCCTCCTACCACCCAACACTACAACCTGTGAGAGATGCACTTATCCAGACAAACTGGAGGTAAAGCTCTCTCCAATCAAGACTGAACTTGACAGTCAAGAGGAGAAGGTAAACAATTGCACCACACCACACTCATCACATAGTCTCACTAAATCTACACCACCAAAATCCACACATAGAAACACAAAAACATTCGCGGAGGCTCTCAATAATAATCTGATCAAGTAACAGAGACCTCCAAAGCAGAAATGTAAGCAACCTCCACCCCCCCAACACAACCCAAATGATACATAGCCCGCAGACTCAGTATGTCACTCAACCACAGCCAATAAGGAAAAACAACATACCCAACACAATAGTCATAGGTGACTCTATAGTCAGGCACACTGAAGTCCCATTCACCAGGCTAAACAAGGAGAAGGTTACTGTCAGCTGCCTGTCAAGTGCCAGGATCCGCCACATAACCCACGCACTCAGGTCACTGCACAACAAGTACAAATATGACTCTCTCATTGTCCATGTTGGTGTAAATGACCTGAGACGTACCTCCCTGGACTACATGAAAAGAGACATGGAAGAGCTCTCCGATCTTGTAGCCCAAGCAGGTATGACCCTAGCCCTGAGTAGCATTCTGCCATCACCCAGAATGATGCCGCAGTACAAGGACAAAATGATTGACTTCAACAATTGGCTAAGTTTCTGGTACCATTCTAAAGGGATCCAGTATCTGTCTGCCTGGGATGACATGGTCAACAGACCATGATGCTTTGCCAGAGATGGTCTGCACCTGTCACCCCTGGGATTCCGGATACTGGCTAAGGTTCTTGCCGCCCCTATAGTGCCTTTTTTAGGCAAGGTTCAAATGACAAATTCACCACTGTAACAGGAACAGGCAAGCAAAAACTGAGGGTGATGCTATGCTTGAAGTCTAAATCTCAAAGTGCACTCACTCGAGGCACTCCTTAAAGTGGAGGACATCGATATCTGTGCAGTGCCTGCGACCTGGATCAAGGCTCCAGAGATCACCCCTGCACTACCAGTCTATAACTCGTACCACACTTTTCTGCCATGTAAACTGGACCAGAACACCAAAGGTGGAGGTGTGTCCATATTCATTAAGGATAGCAACAACTCCAGGCTAGTTGCTCAGCATAATGCAGCCGAGGTTATCCAAGTGCAACTGCCTCTGGGCAGAACTTCAATCCAAATTGTAGCTTGCGACAGATCACCCACCATGCCCCAAGATTCCCACTCCTCTTTTCTTGATGTACTGGAAAATATTAGGGTTCAACCTAACAGCCTTATAATGGGCAATTGCAACTACCCCACCATTAACTGAGAAAACTACTCATGTACCAACTCCTTCGCTCAACGCTTTTTGGAATTCATAAACACCAATGCCCTGGATCAATTTATCCACACCCCCACCAGGGGCAACAATATCCTAGATCTAGTCATTACCAACATGAGTGGCCGGTGTTCCACACCTGAAGTCAATGCTTCATTGGTCCGATCGGACCATAAGCTAATAACCTTAGATATCCACATCCAACCCCCAACCCCCATTAAGGAAACCATGATAAAAAATTTCTCCAAAGCCAACTTCATGCTTCTTAAGACAGAAGTAGTGAACTTCATGACACCCATGGAGATGGACAATTCAGTTATGACAACTGAATCCTACACAATTGTACTTTATAAGCACATACATGAGTGAATGGATCGTGCTATCCCGAACAGAACCAAGACACTATCCTCCAAAAAAAGGAAGCCAATCTGGTGGTCCCCTGCCATAAACAAACTGTACAACAGAAGGAAGAAACTGTTGCAAAAGAGAGTAAAATCCCATGAGTGAAGGAGCTCCCTGGTCAGCCTCAGTAAGAAGCTGCGATCCCTGATAAAATCCTCCAAAGCTAGTTATGAAAACAAAATCACCACTGATTCTAAAGACAACCACACAGCATTCTGTAGCTATGTCAAGAATCTGAATGGCAACACTCAGATCTGCTCTGAGTTACAGCACAATGGCACTAAATATACAGACCCAACTGATATTGCCATCATCCTGGCAGATAGGTTTAGTGCTAACTTTACCCTCCTCTCACCCCCTAAAGAGCCCATCTCTATACTAGAAGAATGCAAAGTTCCTGTAATCATGGCTGCACAGGTAAAAACCACACTCTCCAAAGCCAAGAACACAGCATCCATGGGACCAGATAACATCACAGGCTGTGTTCTACACGAACTACAGAATGAACTGGCACCCCACCTAAGTACCATGTTCAGTCAAAGCCTCACCTCAGGCTTTGTGGCTGTTGAATGGCTCACAGCAACGGTTATCCCACTCCACAAGGGGGGAGCCACCACGGACCCCGGGAACTACCGCCCCGTTAACCTGACGAGGCTGGTCTGCAAGGCCATGGAACGTATCATCATGGGACTTCTAAACAAAGACCTTGGTAATCTCCAAACTCTGGGCCCCACCCAGTTCTGGTTTGTAAAAGGCAGATCATGTCTCCTAAACCTGATAGACTTCTTTGAAGCAGTCATCAAAGCCGTAGACAAGGGTAAGGTGGTTCACACAGCCTATCTAGATCTTGCCAAGGCTTTTGACACCATCACCCACTCTGGAATTATAATAAACTCACTAAACTAGGTATAAATCCCTATGTCACAAGATGGTTGCCAACTGGCTCACTGACAGAACCCACACTGTCAAAGTAGCAGACTCCAAATCTGACTTCAGACCAGTGACAAGTGGAGTACCACAGGGTTCAATCCTGGGTCCTCTCCTGTTTGGTATCTACTTTTTTGAAGTACAGGCTAAAGAAGTTCGCAGATGACTGCAAACTAGGAGACATAATCAAAACTCCTAATGATGTGGACATCCTACAAAAGGGCCTCACTGAGACAGATGCCTGGTGTCAAAGCCATGGCCTCAAGCTCAATGCCAAAAAGTGCATTGTCATCCTCTTTGGTAAAAACTCTGTACCCATGAACTACAACATAGGCAGTAGTATACTTAACACCGAAAGTGTGATAAGAGATATTGAGACACAGGTGGACAGTAGTCTCTCCTTTGATAATCACATCGCCACAGTAGTCAGGAAATCCTTCTATGTGGCACACCTCATCACAAAAGGTTTCTCATCCAGAAAAAAAGAGGTCATTGTTCCTGTCTACTCATCACTCATTAGACCCATTATAAAGTACAACGCCCCTTTTGGTATGTACCTCACAAGACATCTACAACAACTGGAAAGGTCGCAGAAATACCTCACAAAAAGGATTACTGGCCTCAAACAGATGCCCTACACAGACCGTCTCAAAAACTCCAGCTTTACTCCGTTGCATATCGCCTACTCAGAGGTGATCTCTGCCTAACATACAAAGCTATGTCAAACCCAGAGCTGTTGGACATGCTCCACTTAAAGAAATCCCAATCCCTCCGAGCTACATGCTCTAGAGACCTAAACCTTGTCACCACAATAAACAGAACATGCCAGAGGGATAGATTCCTGTCCCAGAGATTTCCCATACTCTGGAATAAACTACCTATCTATATCAAACAAAGCTCCTCATTAGCACTGTTCAAGAAAAATCTTGATGACTGGATGGGAAATAGGAAATTCACCCCGGGGATCACCTCTGTAGCTCTGCTCGACAGTGGCGCAGGAAAATAATTTTCTTGGGTGGCAAAAGCCAGGGTACCTTTTTGGCTGGGCTTGTATAGGCCCCAGGGCTGATAGCCTAGTACCTATGTACGAACCATATATGATCATTATTATGACATTCAGACAAAGAAGACAAATAATGCTTTATACAAACCCTCAAAGGAGGGTACAAAGGTCAGGTTTCTTTACTTTGTTCTTGAAGAGGTAAAGTGTGATATAAGAGAGGGGCTATCGGAGGAACAAATTGAATACAAAAAATTGTGGTGGCAACTCACATTACAAGCTAACATATCTCCTGGGTTGAATGAAAATGTTTCTATTGTGCCCCTCTTAAGATTGAGATCAGTTAATATATAAATATTAACATTCAAAAGAGTTTCACAAGTTTTTTTCTTATTGGGTTTCGCAAACAGAAATACATCCTTAAATACATTTAGAATTAAGTATAGTCATCTAGAATTTTATCCACTCTACTCACTCTCATTTTTAATTTTATGACAATAATTTTTCATGACACTATTTTTAACAGTGTGTGTTACAACTAAGTTTTACCAGCAGATGGAGCGCTTATTTAATTTTCAATACATAAGGCATCTGTTAATAGTAACATTAATTATATGTTTTATAATACATTTTATTTTTATACTACTTAAATATTTAATTATTTATACATTTCTATAGAACACATTCCCCGGGATTCATGAAGCTCGGCGCAAGGCTGGTGTAAGGCTTGCGCCGGTGGAGCAGTGAATAGTCGGCGTAGCAGCGCCATATGCATAGTAATGAGTGCGCGCTGCAACCACAGACACGTGCGTAGGGCACGTGAGCGAGCCCAAGTAGGATGCGTCCGGAGGCGTGGCCAAGCCGGCAGGCGATGAGCAACCTAAAGTGCTGACTTTCACAGTCCGCCTGTAATAGTAACCGCACCAGCCAGGGCCCACGGAGAATGAAACGTACGCAGACTATGCAACAAAGTACCCGTTCCAACAAAACGGAGAACCAAACATTAACCCACGAAGTCCTAAGTGTACCCGTCCAAGGAACAAAGGATACGCGTAATACCGTGTCCGTCCCGCAATGCACTGTCAGTGGGCATACCCAGTGAAGGTGTACTGCAGCATGTCAGCGCGCCGCACCGACATAGAAGTAGCGACATGGGCATGGTCACCAGCAGTAGTGAGAGTACACAGCCGGGTAGCCGTGTCGATATAACAACAAGAAGGAAACAAGATACCCTAAACACAGGCAAACATGTGCATAGCAACATGTACCACACCCAGCAACGTGCTCGTCGCATACACATAGGACGGCGTATGTCTAAGCATAATATCCAGAAGCAGAACTCATGCATGCAAATGTAATACACAACAGCCCCGTCATAGCATGTAACCCGCACCCACGTACGACAGTGCACCCAACCCAGCTAGCAGCCTTGCGCAGCTACACACCTACACATGATGGGCATACCTGAAAAGTGGTAAGAAGTATTGTCCTAGGCAGTGCCATGCGGGCAAATATGTACCCCACATGTTAACAACCCGCCTCAGGTACAGATATCCAAATGGCTGCATGTGAATGTGTCGGCAGAATGTGTACATCCCGCATGTGGTATGGACCTGTCGAAACCCCATAGGCGTGCACACGCCACGGTGCCCATAACTGCACACATCTGGACAAGGCAGTATGTTCAGCCACCGTACCGATGATTAGCTATGCAGACATGTCAAACACAACACATATAGCGGAACATCTGCCTACCAAACAGGACACCCTAACAGGGTGCCACAGGCACAGAAGGGGAAGGTGGGACATCACATGTTGAGAGTAGCGTTGCCGGACGGCCAAACACCCACGGCCAACGCAAAGGACGGAATAACATGCATATGCCTGGATGGATGGGTATGTCATAGCATGGGAATAGGCCAAGCCATCCACCATAATAGCCATGTGTACCACATACAAACAGCCAGTAACACGCAGTAGTAATGCATGAAGGCATACATGACTGTGGGAATAGCACAGGACATATGGCACATGCCAAGTGTAGATGCATGACACAAAAGTCCAGGATGGGGCCCCCTGCAAAGAGGAACATGTGCCAACTCCACCTCCCACAGATGTACCGGCAGCGAAAACACATGCCAAACACACACCAACACCACCGTCCATCCCACGACAGCAACAGAGGCTGGTCAAAGACCACCATGACGCGCGCACAAACAGGGACACGTGTAACCATTGCCTTAACACCCCCCCTTAGGCCAAAGAATAAAAGAATGGACATATGCATGTAATGCTGTGAAGGATGTGTGGTAGTCCTCAGTATCACAGAGGTAGGTACACAGATACACTGTAATCAACCGTGACGTATGTGCACTGTAGACAGCATACCTGCAGGTAAAACAGAGCTCAATCACGTGCCACAGAAATATACACATGAGAAAGAGGATAGGGGATAGACAAGTGTGAATGGGACAAACTATGAACATAGGTTCATAGGTCCATAGGTACAGAGTAGGCTATCTACCCAAGGGCAGCCATAACCCTAGGCCATAGCTAGGTTTCCTTTGCCAACCCTCCGGTCTGGAGATAAATGCCTATTATATTGCTGTACCTCTGTCAAACAGTGACAATGATGTAATCCCTGGGGTATATCTGCAATCCCCCATCCAACGGACAAGATCCCCCTCGAACAAGGCTAGCAAGGTTCTCTGCCTCACATGTACTGTGATGTAGATCCACAGCATAGTGAGTGTCTGGGTGATGTATGTGTCACTCCAACACATTCTATTAATGACCGTGTCAAGGTTCACGTCACCTGCCCTTGTGGTTCCGAGGGATGTAGATCCAGTAGGTGAAGCATAGTCATCAAATATGGGTCGACATGGCCTCGTATGTCAGGCACAGGTCAACACTGAACAAGAGGTATGTGACTGAATGGAGCAGGAGTCCTTACAGTGGGGCAGCATAACACAAACCCCTGACTCCCTGCATCTGTCTGATGATTAACCTATGGGGCCTTCCCAGCCGCTGTAGGTGTCGGGTCAGATACCTTCCGAATGGGGCAATGTACTCAATCATAGGTGTAACGAGTAATGAGTACAAGGTGACGATGACCTACCCCAATCTAGATGTGAATCCCTGCACGATCAGGCGGGCAATGTAGAAGTTCTACCGAACCACGATAGCAACATGTGTGTCGAACGAATGGTGACTGACAACCTGGGTCCCTAGATCCCTGGTAATTCCCCCCGTGCTCAGTGGACTGCCACCCATATGCCGGACAGGGGTGACCTCATTCTTCCCGATGAGTATGACTATGCATCACCTGGCATGTAGCTGTAGGCCATGTCCCTGACAGCAGATATCCATATCTGGGAGGCCCCTTTGAAGGATATCTGTGTCAGATGTCCGTCCCACTATGGCACCCAGTTCGCAGTCATCTACAAACAATGTCAGCCATAACACCCCTGTGTGTGCTTGTACTGTAGAAATGTAGATGTAGAAAAAGAGTGGACCCAGGGCAGAGCCCCGTGGGACACCGCCTGTGACAGGCAGTAAGTCCAACATGCTGCCAGCAACTATGACCGCGTGGGTTGTGTCACCTAGCCAGTTTGCAACCCATCCTGCGATGTACGTGTTCACATCCAAGCCGATGGGTTTATCAATGATACCGAGGGGTATTGTGTTGAAGCCCTTTGCCAGGTCGAGGTAGGCTGTATGGACTGCATGACCCTCAACAATGGCCTCGGTGACTGTCCCTAAAACGTCAACCAGGATTTAAATGCATGAACCGCCCCTGACCAAGCAAAACTGGGTTGGATGCAAAGTATGCAGGTCCCCTATGTCGTCATCTATGGGCCGCAGTATGATCCTTCCCCATGTCTTTGCAGATAAGTCTTCTCATGGTAATGGGACGGTAATAACCAGGGTCAGTGGAGGCACTGGCCCTGTGAAGTGGGACTACAGTCGCCGTGCGCCACAACTTGGGTACGTTACCCGAGGTGAGGCTAAGAATAAACAGCTGTCCCAACTGTGGGTCTAATTCCTCAATGAGATCGCGGAGTACACAGTTGGGACACCAGCTGGTCCCATGGATGATGTGTTCACTACCTTGGACAGAGCATGTCCCACCCGTGCGTTACAGAACATTCGGGGACCACAAACCGCTGGTACAGACATCTCTCCATGTGGGGGGGGTGGAGATGTCTTCACCGAACCTGTCAGCCCGTATGTTGGCAATGTGTGTATGTTCAGTAAACTCCACATCATTGTGAACCCAGTCAGAGCATATCTGGGAGTTACCTCCCAGGTGTCCAGCATAGCAAATGAAGGCCGTATGATTGTCTGTCGAGTCCCTGGAGATATATCTGTGGAACCTGCCCTGGACTATGGCATGTCAGCCTGTAGCTCTTCACATATAATGAGCAAGGGTGTCATACCTCACAAGGTGTCTGCTCTGCCTTGTAGTAGGCACCTCCTCTCGTTGTACAGCTTGTGTATGGCTGGGGTACACCACACTGGATGCTTGGCATTGGTACAATGAACCACAGTTGGGTAAGGGAATGCCTGATCCATGCAGTCCTGCAGGTGCCGGTAGAAGGCATATGTAAGTGATGCAGTGGCTTGAGTAATGTTGATCACTGGCTCAGGGTCCTTAAAGGAGACCACAGTAGTGTTCAGAATTGTGAATTCGGCCTTTGAGAAAGCCATGTGTATGGCAACCGGCAACACCCACAGCATCGTATGTCAATAGCAGAATCCATTGTCCAAATAACATAGATTAACTTCAGTATTACAATATGTATTATTATACATTTATTGATATGTGTCTGCTAATTACACTTGCAAATGGCCGGTAAGACCGGGCCAAAGTGCTGTTATGGTGGTGTCATTCTGACAAGAAAGTGGCGATACTTCCCTACTGGGACCTCTGGGGATTATTTAAAGCGGTTGTTAACCTGCATCATTGGATGTACACCATTTGGTTCTGGCTTTGGAAAACCTGGTTTCCGTAGCACTACACACTATGGGTAGTCAAGCAGACATCCGCGATTGGGGAACATACAGCAGCAGTCAAAACCACTGGCCACATGGACACAGTCCGACAAGCTCTACACTTTACATATGCACATTGGTGTCCATTGTAGGACCCAAAAATTGTCCTGTATGGAATACCTGCCAGCCTTCATCGTCCAACCAGGAGAAGCGACAGTCGTGACCACGGCAAAACTAGACATATGCACCACCAGCATGTTTAATGTTGATGACAAGTGTCCATGAAATGCAGGACATATGAACAGAAAACCCCAGACTGTCGAGTCCATAGAAGTTCGTCCACATCCCAGTCCCGCACACATGAAGGATTTGTAATGGGTACTGACGACTGTTGCAGCCATGGGATCCTGGGTATGCAGAAACGGGGCTCGGTGTTGTTTGGCAGATAATCCGTCGTCCCGCCCCGTGGGAGGGATGTGGGTATAGCACATGCGTTATTCCCCACTAATAATGCAAAACATCCACCGGAGAATGCTAAATGCAGCTGTGAAATGTGTACAGCCCTATACCAGTGTCCAGTAGGCATTACCCATGGACGAACAAACGTATGGCCAAGATGGCACCCATAACTGCAAACCCGGTGGAATTACACATCTGCATGAATGCATAACACAGGAAATACAGGTGGGAACTACAGTGGACACTCCCCATACAAAGTCGGACCGCGGTGCGAATACCGGCGCGCGCAGCACTCAATCTGCCAGCACCAAAATGGGGATTACTCGCTGCCATGCTGCGGAACAAATGGGCGACCTGTGGAACACATACTAATGGCACACCAACAACGTCAACTAGGAAGTTCAGTCAAAGCCACCCGCCAGATGGACACAGTCCAACAAGTTCTACACTTTACATATGCACATTGGTGTCCATTGTAGGACCCAAAAATTGATACCTATGGAACATCATATAGCCGTTATCATTCAACGAGAAGAAGTGACACCCGTAACTATGGCACGGCTAGACATATGCACCACCAGCGTTATTACGGTTGATGACAAGTGTCCATGAAATGCAGGACATATGCACAGAAATCCCCAGAGTTCCGAGTCCATAGAAGTGCTTCCACATCCCAGTCCCGCACACATGAAGGATGTGTAATGGGTACTGTCGAGTGTTGCAGCCAAGGGATCCTGGGTATGTAGAAACAGGGCTCGGTGTTGTTTGGCAGGTAATCCGTCGTCCCGCCCCGTGGGAGGGATGTGGGCGTAGCACCTGCCTTACCCCCCACTAATAATGCAAAGCATCCACCAGAGAATGCTAAATGCAGGTGTGAAATGTGTACAGCCCTATACCAGTGTCCAGTAGGCAATTTTCATGGATGGACAAGCGTACGACTAAGATGGCACCCATAACTGCAAACCAGGTGGAATTACACAGCCGCAGTAAGGCATAACACAGGAAATACACATAGGGACTACAGTTGACATTCCCCATACAAAGTTGGACCGCAGTGCGAACACCGGTGTACACAGCACTCAATCTGCCAGCAACAAAATGGGGATCACTCGCTACCATACTGTGGAACAGAAGGGTGACCTGTGGAACACATACTAATGGCACACCAACAACGTCAACTAGGATATGTAAACTATGGCGTTCCCACCTATAAAGAAAACATGCTTCAATGAATACATAGGGGATCAACATGTTCTGGTGGTGTTATGTTGAAAATACAGTGACGGATATTTCCTATTGGGACGCCTGAGGTTAATTTAAAGCAGTTGCTAACCTGCATCTTTGGATGTACACCATTTGTTCCCAGTTCTAAAACACCTGGTTTACGTAGCACCACGTAGTATGGGTAGTCAAACAGACATCTGCGATTGGGGAACATACAGCAGCAGTCAAAACCACTGGCCAGTTGGACACAGTCCAGCAACATCTAACTTTACATATGCACATTGGTGTCCATTGTAGGACCCAAAAATTCATCCTAACAGAATTCCATCCAGCCATTACCAACCACCAGATGACGCGATAGCCGTGACTACGGCACAGTTAGACATATGCACCACCAGCGTGTTTAAGGTTGATGACAAGTGTCCATGAAATGCAGGACATATTAACAGAAATCCCCAGATCGGCGAGTCCATACATGCGTCCACATCCCAGTCCCGCACACATGAAGGATGTGTAATGGGTACTGTCGAGGGTTGCAGCCATGGGATCTTGGGTATGCAGAAATGGGGCTCGGTGTTGTTTGGCAGATAATCCGTTGTCCGCCCGTGGGAGGGATGTGGGTGTAGCACATGACCTACTCCCCACTAATAATGCAAAGCATCCACCAGATAATGCTAAATGCAGGTGTGGAATGTGTACAGGCCATAACAGTGTCCAGTAGGCAATTCCCATGGATGGACAAGCCTACGACCAGGATGGCACCCATACCTGCAAGCCCGGTGGAATTACACAGCTGCAGTAAGGCATAACACAGGAAATGCAGATGGCAACTACAGTAGACACTCCCCATAGAAATCCAGACCGCCGTGCGAATACCGGCGTACACAGCACTCAATCTGCCGGCAACAACATGGGGATTACTCGCTGCCATACTGCGGAACAAATGGGCGACCTGTGGAACACATACTAACGGCACACCAACAACGTCATCTAGGAAGGTCATAGGATGTTTAAACACTGGCGTTCCCGCTTATAAAGAACATCCTTCAATGAATTAATAGGTTCTACATGTTCTGGCTGTGTTATATTGACAATACAGTGGCGTATATGTCCTACTGGGACTTCTGAGGATTACTTAAAGCAGTTGCCAACCTGCAGCATTAGATTAACACCATTTGGGTTAATCGTAGTAAAACATGGGTTCGTAGCACTACATAATATGGGTAGTCAAACACACATCCACGATTGGGGAACATACAGCAGCAGTCAAAACCACTGGCCAGATGGACACAGTCCAACATGTTCTACACTTTACATATGCACATTTGTGTCCATTGTAGGACCCAAGAATGTATCCGTACGCAATGTCAACCGGTTGCGATCGAGAGACCCAGATGAAGTGACAGCCATGACTACGGCACAGCTACATATATGCACCACCAGCATGTTCAAGGTTGATGACAACTGTCCATGAAATGCAGGACATATGAACAGAAATCCCCAGATTGTCGAGTCCATAGAAGTGCGTCCACATCCCATTCCCGCACACATGGAGGATGTGCAATGGGTACCGTCGAGGGTTGCAGCCATGGGATCGTGGGTATGCAGAAATGGGTCTCGGTGTTGATTGGCAGATGATCCATTGTCCCGCTCCGTGTGAGGGATGTGGGTATAGCATATGCGTTACTCCGCACTAATAATGCAAATCATCCACCGGAGAATGCAAAATGCAGCTGTGAAATGTGTACAGCCCTATACCAGTGTCCATTAGGCAGTTCCCATGGATGGACAAACGTACGGCCAAGATGGCACCCATAACTGCAAACCTGGTGGAATCACACAGCTGTAGTAAGGCATAACACAGGGAATACAGATAGGGACTACAGTAGAGACTCCACATACAAAGTCAGACCGCCGTGCGAATACCGGCGTACACAGCACTCAATCTGCCAGAAAGAGAATGGGGATCACTCGCTTCCATACCGAGAAACAAATGGGCGACCTGCGGAACACATACTAATGGCACACCAACAACGTCAACTAGGAAGGTTATAGGATGGTTAAGCTATGGCGTACCCACATATAAAGAACATCCTTCAATGAATTAATAGGACCTACATGTTTTGGTCGTATTAATTTGACAATACAGAGGCGGGAATGTCCTAATGGGACATCTGCGGATTAGTTAAAGCAATTGTTAGCCTGCATCATTAGAATTACACCATTTGGGTTCAGTGTAGAAAAACCCGGTTTACGACGTAGCACTACATAATATGGGTACTCAAACAGACATCCATGATTGCTGAACATACAGCAGCAGTCAAACCCACTGGCCAGATGGACACAGTCCAACAAGTTCTACACTTTACATATGCACATTGGTGTCCATTGTAGGACCCAAAAATTTATCCGTACGCACTGTCAACCTGCTGCGATCGGGAGACCCAGATGAAGTGACAGCCGTGACTATGGCACAGCTACATATATGCACCACCAGCTTGTTCAAGGTTGATGACAACTGTCCATGAAATGCAGGACATATGAACAGAAATCCCCAGATTGTCGAGTCCATAGAAGTGCGTCCACATCCCATTCCCGCACACATGGAGGATGTGCAATGGGTACCGTCGAGGGTTGCAGCCATGGGATCGTGGGTATGCAGAAATGGGTCTCGGTGTTGATTGGCAGATGATCCGTTGTCCGCCTCGTGTGAGGGATGTGGGTATAGCATATGCGTTACTCCGCACTAATAATGCAAATCATCCACCGGAGAATGCAAAATGCAGCTGTGAAATGTGTACAGCCCTATACCAGTGTCCATTAGGCAGTTCCCATGGATGGACAAACGTACGGCCAAGATGGCACCCATAACTGCAAACCTGGTGGAATCACACAGCTGTAGTAAGGCATAACACAGGGAATACAGATAGGGACTACAGTAGAGACTCCACATACAAAGTCAGACCGCAGTGCGAATACCGGCGTACACAGCACTCAATCTGCCAGAAAGTAGGGTTACCACCTGTCCCACTTTGCGAGGGACAGTCCCTCTTTGGGCAGTTGTGTCCTGCAAAAAATGTGAAAAAATGGCAAATGTCCTGAGATTTTAGGACAAAATTATTTTCTATATGTTATGTAATAGTCACATAAAACAGTTATTCTGTATCTGAAACACCTAAATGTTATAGGAAACAGAATAAAGAACTAAAATGCTACAAGAATAAACTTTTATTCAGGCAAAAAACTGAAGTTCTGTCCTTTGTACTGGCCATGGGTATGTTTTGCCCTGCAAAATTTGATGTTTGTAGCACAAATGTCCCACTTTGGGCATTTGGAAAGGTGGCAACCCTAGCCAGAAAGAGAATGGGGATCACTTGCTTCCATACCGCGGAACAAATGGGCAACCTGCGGAACACATACTAATGGCACACCAACAACATCAACTAGGAAGGTTATAGGATGGTTAAGCTATGGCTTACACACATATAAAGAACATCCTTCAATGAATTAATAGGACCTACATGTTTTGGTCGTGTTAATTTGACAATACAGAGGCGGGAAGGTCCTAATGGGATATCTGCGGATTAGTTGAAGCAATTGTTAGCCTGCATCATTGGAATAACACCATTTGGGTTCAGTGTAGAAAAACCCGGTTTACGTAGCACTACATAATATGGGTACTCAAACAGACATCCGTGATTGCCGAACATACAGCAGCAGTCAAGCCCACTGGCCAGATGGACACAGTCCAATAAGTTCTACACTTTACATATGCACATTGGTGTCCATTGTAGGACCCTAAAAATTAATCCGTACGCAATGTGAACCGGCTGCAATCGAGAGACCCAGAAGAACTGACAGCCGTGACTACAGCACAGCTAGATATGTGCACCACCAGCATGTTCAAGGTTGATGACAAGTGTCCATGAAATGCAGGACATATGAATTGGACTCCCCAGATTGCCGAGTCCATAGACGTGCGTCCACATCCCATTCCCGCACACATGAAGGATGTGCAATGGGTACCATCGAGGGTTGCAGACATGGGATCGTGGGTATGCAGAAATGGGGCTCGGTGTTGATTGGCAGATAATCCGTCGTCCCCCCGTGGGAGGGATGTGGGTATAGCACATGCGTTACTCCCCACTAATAATGCAAATCATCCACCGGAGAATGCTAAATGCAGCTGTGAAATGTGTACAGCCCTATACCAGTGTCCAGTAGGCAATTTCCATGGACGGACAAACGTACGACCAAGATGGTCACCCATAGCTGCAAACCCGTTGTAATTCCACAGCTGCAGTAAGGCATAACACAGAAAATACAGATAGGGACCACAGTACACACCCCCCCATACAAAGCCAGACCGGCGTGCGAATACCGGCGTAGACAGCACTCAATCTGCAAGCAAGAAAATGGGGATCACTCGCTTCCATACTGCAGAACAAATGGGCGATCTGCGGAACACATAGTAATGGCACACCAACAACGTCAACTAGGAAGGTTATAGGATGGTTAAGCTATGGCGTACCCACATATAAAGAACATCCTTCAATGAATTAATAGGATCCACATGTTATGGTGGTGTTATTATGACAATACAGTGGCGGATATTTCCTATTGTGACTTCTGAGGATTATGTAAAGCAGTTGCTAACCTGCATCTGTGGATGTACACCATTCGGTTTCAGGTTTGAAAGACCTGGATGTCGTAGCACTACATAATATGTGTAGTCAAACACACATCCACGATTGGGGAACATACAGCAGCAGTCAAACCCACTGGCCAGATGGACACAGTGCAACAGGTTCTACACTTTACATATGCACATCGGTGTCCATTGTAGGACCCAAAAATTTAACCCTATGCAATATAAACGTGAAGGAGGAAGCGACGCTGAAGGCGTAACAGCCGTGACTACGGCACAGTTAGACATATGCACCACCAGCGTGTTTAAGGTTGATGACAGGTGTCCATGAAATGCAGGACATATGAGCAGAAATACCCATATGGCCGAGTCCATAGAAGTGCGTCCACATCTCAGTCCCGCACACATGAAGAATGTATAATGGGTACCGTCGAGGGCTGCAGCCATGGGATCGTGGGTATGCAGAAATGGGGCTCGGTGTTGTTTGGCAGATAATCTGTTGTCCCGCCCCGTGGGAGGGATGTGGGTATAGCACATGCCTTACCCCCCACCAATAATGAAAATCATCCACCGCAAAATGCTAAATGTAGCTGTGAAATGGGTACAGCCCTATACCAGTGTCCAGTAGGCATTTCCCAAGGATGGACAAACGTACGACCAAGATGGCACCCATAACTGCAAACCTGGTGGAATTACACAGCTGTAGTAAGGCATAACACAGGGAATACAGATAGGGACTACAGTAGAGACTCCACATACAAAGTCAGACCGCCGTGCGAATACCGGCATACACAGCACTCAATCTGCCAGCAAGAAAATGGGGATCACTCGCTACCATACTGCGGAACACATGGGCGACCTGCGGAACACATACTAATGGCACACCAACAACGTCAACTAGGAAAGTCATAGGATCTTTAAACTATGGCGTTCACGCATATAAAGAACATCCTTCAATGAATTAATAGGATCTACATGTTTTGGTTGTGTCATTTTGACAATACAGTGGCGGAAATTTCCTAATGGGACATCTGAGGATTAGTTAAAGCATTTCCTAGCCTGCATCATTGGATTTACACCAGTTTAGAATAACCTGGTTAACGTAGCACTACATAATATGGGTAGCAAGCAGACATCCGCGATTGGGGAACATACAGCAGCAGTCAAACCCACTGGCCAGATGGACACACTCCAACAAGGTCTACACTGTACATATGCACAATGGTGTTCATAGTAGGACCCCAAAGATTCATCCGTACGCAATGTCAACCAGCTGTGATCGAGAGACCCAGAAGAACTGACAGCCGTGACTACGATACAGCCAGACATATGCACCCCCAGCGTGTTCAAGGTTGATGACAACTGTCCACGGAATGCAGGACATATGAACAGACATTCCCAGATTGTAGAGTCCATAGAGGTGCATCCACATCCCATTCCCGCACACATGACGGATGTGTAATGGGTACCGTCGAGGGTTGCAGCCATGGGATCCTGGGTATGCAGAAACGGGGCTCGGTGTTGTTTGGCAGACAATACGTTGTCCCGCACCATGGGAGGGATGTGGGAGTAGCACGTGCCTTACTCCCCACTAATTGTGCAAAGCATCCACCGGCTAATGCTAAATGCAGGTGTGAAATGTGTACTGCTCCATACCAGTGTCCAGTAGGCAATCACTAGGGATGGACAAGCGTAGGACCAAGATGGCACCCATAACTGCAAACCTGGTGGAATCACACAGCTGCAGTGAGGCATAACACAGGAAATACAGATAGGGACTACAGTAGATACTCCCCATACAAAGCCAGACCACTGTGCGAATACCGGCGTACACAGCACTCAATCTGCCAGCACCAAAATGGGGATCACACGCTTCCATACCGCGGAACAAATGGGTGACCTGTGGAACACATACCAATGGCACAATATCAACATCAGCTAGGAAAGTCATACGATGGTCGAACTATGGCGTTCCCACCTATGAAGAACATCCTTCAGTGAATTAATAGGATAAATGTCAACTGACCATGGAATACACCTAATCAACATCAAGGACCCGCTGGCACCTTATGGCACACAAACCAAGTCACACATAGGTAGATGAAACAGTCAACGTAGACATTGTCCACGACAGGTCACATATGGTATACAAAGGTTACGTCATACACATGTAAGCGCTTTCACCCGTAGGCTCCGTGAGACTTACACATAACATAGAAGCATCCAGGCTTTAAATATCCCCCCTTACACTTCCATTTGTTACTTTCTCAGCAAACAATGAACATGTAACCACAGCATAGAAAGCACAGACGCAATGTTAACTACACACACATATATTAACATCTCAGAAAGCATCCTATTAACACATGTATTACATGATATTGTACTATGCGAATACTCATCAATCAAAGATCTAACAATATATATAGAAGATATGCATATCATATCACTGTAATACAGTGGTACAGAACTGAAAGAGTGGACAAATGTGTGTTAACTCTACATCTGTACCTAAACTACATTCCTGTTACGGGGGTTTAATCCACCTGCTTCTCAAAAGAGGCCTCATCAGTGTTCCATCAGTCAGCCCTGGTGTGTGGCCAACCCTCCACCTAATAATCCATCTAAATCCGCATTCTACAGCATACCTGATGAGGTCCCCCCTCTGGTATTATAACCTAGATGTCGTAAAACACCGAATGTATTCGTATGCCTTGTGATGTGCTCAAAGCCGGCCGTAGGCATACGCCAATCCTGCGGCTGCCCAGGGTGCCGCACTAGTAGGGCCACCTGTCTAGTAGGTGTGTCATGTAGGTATACCAAGATGGGGGCACCATGTGTTGTGGTGGTGGGCGCCATGGAGCCCTACAGCCTAGGGCAGCAGTCGATCTAAGGCCGCTGCCGTCGGAGGGTATGCGGTCTGCAGGTATGTGCAGACATGCACATGAAACAGCGGTCCACAAGGATTACCCATAGTGGCGACACCTGCACAGATGGCTATAGCGGGACACACACACGACCATGCATACAGCACAGGTAGACATACACACACCATAAATAGGCAATTACACACAAGGTGTATGGCGTATGCGGGTACAGTGTCAGTACAGCAAGGATAGCTGTCTGCCACGATATCCAGCAGATGTCTTTAGGGTGTTCTGGACTACGGACGGTGCATGGACAATGTGTGGATATGCAACGTACCACAGTTCTATGTGTCAGCCGTGCAAATATGCGATACATGGGAAAGACAGCTGTTCATGCAAGAGCAGCACTACGGGCACAACATAGGTACGTAGATATACAATGACAGAGATACAGACGGACACATGTGGCAAGCCCGTGAGTGTAATGTACACAGCACCACCCCACCACACCATAGCAGGGTGCACGTGGAGAACACGCTACGGAGGTCGCCAACCACAGCAGGCACACAAGCAGTACACGAGCTGCATCTCACCATCCACAAACACAGGGATGGCGGCATGATATGAGTGTTCTGCGGAAACCTTAAAGCCATACCCTATGGACCCATGCAGCTGGGAGCATGGACACACACACACATGTGGCAGGCATGGTGATTCACCACACCCCCACATACCCAACCGCACAAAAGTATAACACAGGTATGGAATGCGCTACGTGGACCACCGAACACACCACCGTCAGAGGCACATGTACAGGTGGGTGACAACATCCGTAAAGGAATGGCCGCTGATAGCCAAGGTATGTGTTGCGAAGCATCTAAAAGCATGTTCATCTGCAGAGGCAGCTGGAAACACACACACACACACACACACACACACACACACACACACACACACACAGGGAAGGGCCGAGAGTCGAACCTACGCCTACCTACATGAACTCACTACAGCATGAAGCATTTACAGAACGCGCTACCGAGATTACTGAGCACAGCGCTGTCAGAGGAATACGTCTAGGCGGGTGACATCACCCGTAAGTGAATAGCTGGCAATAGGCAAGGTATGTGTTGCGAAGTGTCTAAAAGCATGTTCATCTGCAGAGGCAGCTGGAAACACACACACACACACAGGGAAGGGCCGGGAGTCAAACCTACGCCTACCTACATGAACTCACTACAGCATGAAGCATTTACAGAACGCGCTACCGAGATTACTGAGCACAGCGCTGTCAGAGGCATACATCTAGGCGGGTGACATCACCCGTAAGAGAATAGCTGGCAATAGCCAAGGTATGTGTTGCGAAGCGTCTAAAAGCATGTTCATCTGCAGAGGCAGCTGGAAACACACACACACAGGGAAGGGCCGGGAGCGAACCTACGCCTACCTACATGAACTCACTACAGCATGAAGCATTTACAGAATGCGCTACCGAGATTACTGAGCACAGTGCTGTCAGAGGCATACTTTTAGGCGGGTGACATCACCCGTAAGAGAATAGCTGGCAATAGCCAAGGTATGTGTTGCGAAGCGTCTAAAAGCATGTTCATCTGCAGAGGCAGCTGGAAACACACACACAGGGAAGGGCCAGGAGCGAACCTACGCCTACCTACATGAACTCACTACAGCATGAAGCATTTACAGAACGCGCTACCGAGATTACTGAGCACAGTGCTGTCAGAAGCATACTTCTAGGTGGGTGGCATCACCTGTAAGAGAATAGCCGGCAATAGGCAAGGTATGTGTTGCGAAGCGTCTAAAAGCATGTTCATCTGCAGAGGCAGCTGGAAACACACACACACACACACACACACACACACACACACACACACACACACACACACACACACACACAGGGAAGGGCCGGGAGTCGAACCTACGCCTACCTACATGAACTCACTACAGCATGAAGCATTTACAGAAGGCATACTTCTAGGCGGGTGACATCACCCGTAAGAGAATAGCTGGCAATAGCCAAGGTATGTGTTGGCGAAGCGTCTAAAAGCATGTTCATCTGCGGAGGCAGCTGGAAACACACACACACACACAGGGAAGGGCCAGGAGCGAACCTACACCTACCTACATGAACTGACTACAGCTATTGCCAGCTATTCTCTTACGGGTGATGTCACCCGCCTAGAAGTATGCCTTCTGTAAATGCTTCATGCTGTAGTGATTAATCCATGTGTGTAGCTGAGGCGGCAGCACTGGCCCTCGTGGTAGCCCCAAAACCAGACACTTACCGCGTGGCACTCAGGACCCCACAAGACCCCATCAGTGCGAATGCACATACAACGATAAAAGTCTATTTACCACTACTCCAATAAGTGACTCAGGGTAGCCCCAGAACCAGGCGGCTTGGCGTGGCACTCAGGCCCCCACAAGACCCCATCAGTGCGTATGCTCATACTTCGATAAAAGTCTATTTACCACTACTCCAATAAGTGACTCAGGGTAGCCCCAAAACCAGACGCTTACCGCGTGGCACTCAGGACCCCACAAGACCCCATCAGTGCGAATGCACATACAGCGATAAAGTCTGTTACCACTACTCCAATAAGTGACTCAGGGTAAATAAATAACTACCCTTTTCATTTTATTTTGCTAAACACCTTGTACTCTACTACAGGAACCAGGCAGAGCAACATCTAATGAACACAGGTTCCTTCTACTAAAAAATAAATAAAAAGAAATAAAAAATAAAAAAAAAAAATAAAAAACTCAGGTAGCTACCATTAAACCTGGTTTCCTTTAAGACCCAGGGAAATCCTGTGGTGTAGCAGCCGAGGTTAGAAAGGGACCTAGGAAACCGCCATATTTTCAAACTAACCTGTGCTATTAGACCGGGCGGCAGCACTGGCCCTCGTGGTATGTAACTACTGCATTTTGTTCTGATTGTGCATATTATAGCTAAATGAAACTGAAACTCTCACTGTTGTTTGGTTTACTAAAAGCAATTTACTCATGAAACCCTGCTTGTGGTAAAGATTGAATGCACTGTGTAGATGCAACTGGCGTCTTGTAAAATATAGCATATGGTGCCTAGTAAATGTAAATAAGCGTGTATATAGGGGCTACTGAAGAAATAAGGTTAATTGCCTGATCTGGATGTGGCTGTACATTAGCGACTGTTCAAATGCAGATAACCGCGTTTTGTTTAACTTATACTGCCTAACGCTGCAGTAGAAAGTGGTGCGACTTGCTTGCCAGCTCTAATTTCCTGGTCTGAGGATGTAAGCACGAATTCAAACTAGTTATAAAATATTCACGCTACAAGCACCTATTTTTAGCTATTATCTTCTGTATAATGTTTCCTTAGGCTAGCTACTACACATCAATGGTGTAAACTTTTACTTGTGATAATGTCCTTTTGAATAATGTTTCCTTAGAATAGCGACTACATACGGAAGGTTGTAAACGCATATGATTTTGATGTAATCTCTGCTTGGTGTATGTGTTTATTTCACAGTGCATGCTCTTCCTGACTAACAGTATACTCTGCGGCGTACTTTTAGCGTAGCTAAGGGAAACAAATGGTACACTCTCTCATATTTGCTATTTCTGCTTTACCAGATTAACAGTGTGCTTTGTAGAGTATTCATAAGTCGCCAAGGGAATGAAATCACTGCTTAGTACTACTAGCTGTTAATATAGTGCTTAAGATCACAAAGTTTGTAGAATTTATTTTTTATGCTTACCAACTGACTGCATTGTTTAAAACTGTCTTTTACTGCACTAAATCACCTAACACTTTAAAAGCTATCTCTCTCTGTTACCTCCATCTTAGGTAGCCCCAAAACCAGGCAGCTTACAGCGTGGCACTCAGGACCCCACAAGACCCCATCAGTCTTGAATGCACATACAACGATAAAAGTCTATTTACCACTACTCCAATAAGTGACTCAGGGTAAATAAATAACTACCCTTTTCATTTTATTTTGCTAAACACCTTGTACTCTACTACAGGAACCAGGCAGAACAACATCTAATGAACACAGGTTCCTTCTACTAAAAAATAAATAAAAAGAAATAAAAAAAAAAAAATAAAAAACTCAGGTAGCTACCATTAAACCTGGTTTCCTTTAAGACCCAGGGAAATCCTGTGGTATAGTCCCCGCTACGCTCGGGCTTGCTCCGCTCCCCTCCCTGCCCCCTATTCCCACCCGCCCCCACTACCTCTACATTTATTTGGTCATCAAGCCCATCCCCTTTACCACTACCCAATCATAACTGTCCACTCCTCCCCCCTCCATCTCTCTGCCACTCCCTACCACTAAACCAACTCCGCCCACCTACCTAACTCTCTCCAATTATCTCACCCTACTATTACCTCCAGCTTTCTGCGGACCTAGGTACCTCCCCTAGCCCTATTTACGCAGAGACCTTACCCATAACCATGGACAGAAACTCATTTACCACCCTTCCCCTTGTACTTTTACTCCTCATTTTACCGTATCTCTTAACAACCTATGAAACACAAGCCCTAACAGGAGTCTACCTTCCCAAGGGTCAGACCTCCCTGTATTCCCAAAATACCACTACTCTTATCCCTCCCTCTCTCTACTCTGCTACTCACCTCATCCCTAAAAGTACACACCTTATTCTTCGATACCCAAAAGTATCCTCATTAAGGGAACAGCTTAAACTACTAACTAGACTACAAAAAATACTAGAATATTTGAAAAAATCCATCACTAATGACGGCGATATCCACTAACCCAGGCCCACATAGTGACCTAGGCCCTAACCTCCTCCATGCAGCTAGTAGACCAGCGGACTCCCTCTTTTTGCTTCATCTCAATATTAGAAGCATTAATAATAAAGTCCATAGCTTACATGCCATGCTTGATATCCACTCCCCTGACATAATGTGTTTATCATAAACTTGGCTCAAACCAAGCACCAAGGATGAGGAAATTATCCCTCCTGGGTATAACATCATCAGGGCTAATCGTACAACCAGAAGGGGTGGCGGAATAGCTGTAATGTTCAAGAACTCCTTGAGCATCACAATGAATTTACTCCAACCCCCAAAAGTTCCAAACCTGGAACGGATTGCCCTTAAGCTATCCCTAAACAGACAAAAAAGTATTAATCTCATAGTAATCTACCTACCACCAGGCAAAAATGTAGAAAACCTTGAACAAACCCTTAGTTGGCTTGCTAATAACTATCCCCAAGAAACTATAATATTAGGAGATGTTAATATTGACTGGTCTCTCTACTCTGCTCAATCAAATCCTCTCCCCATTAACTTACATGGTTTCTCCCAAAATATTCTTTCTCCCACTAGAATTGGACATGCCCAACAAAAGGAGAGCATTATTGACTGGATTCTTACTAATAGGAATCCTAATAACTATACCACAGGGACCCTTCCTAACGACCTTAGCGACCACCTCGCTACCTTTATTATAAAACACAAATGTTCAAATACGAATCCCCCATAACTAGATTAGTAAGGAACAGCAAGAATTTTGTCCCTGACCAATTCCTAGCTGATCTCAAGGCTTGTAACTGGCACATCCTAAAAACCCTACCGTTAGATGAAAGTGTCTTATACCTTAATGACACTTTCCTCAAGATACTCAATTCCCATGCTCCTAAACGACTTACTAGAACTAAGGAACGTATAGCACCCTGGCTAACACAAGAAACTAAATCTAAAATTAGAATCAGAGACCAGGCCTGGAATAAATGGAAAACCACAAAACCCCCCCTAGATCGCATCAAGTTCCTCCAGCTTAGAAATTCAACCAAAGTAGCCGTTAAATCTGATAAAAAACAATATTTCTGTCACCTCCAAGACAAACATCAGTATAATCCTAAAAAATTCTGGGCTGGTTTTAACCACCTACTACATCCCGGTAAGTCTACTACCCCCACCCCCGACAAACTCATGGACAATGACCCAACAGAAATAGCCAACTCCTTTAATTCTTTTTTTACTGAGACCATCCAGTCCCTTGCCAGTAAGCTTGCCACGCCTCCCTCGGTGGCAACCCCAACCATAAATATAACCCAAACTGCCTTTAACCTACAACCCATCTCCACCTCCTACATTCGCACCCTTTTGAAAAAACTTAAACCAACCACCCTTGCGGCAGACCTGCTCCCTGCCAAATACCTACAAATAGCATCTGATGCCATAGCCTACCCTGTCTCAATCTTGATCAACCGGACTATTTCTGAAGCATCTATTCCCTCTATCTGGAAAATCTCTTATATCATCCCCCTCCACAAAGGAGGGTCCTCCACTGAAACCTCTAACTATAGACCCATAGCCATACTGTCTCCCCTAGCCAAAATTATGGAACGCTGTGTCCACAAACAACTCATTACCTACCTCACACAAAACAACCTCCTATCAAATACCCAACATGGCTTTCGCCCCCATCACAGCACAACCACAGCTCTCCTCTCCTTTGTTGACTCAGTCAACCACAATGCATAATAATAAACTAATATCCTCTGCTCTTTCTAGACCTATCGAAAGCCTTCGATATGGTCAACCACCAACTACTGCTTCAGGCACTGGAAACCTTACATCTTAGCAAACTAACCATAAGTTGGTTTAATGCCTATCTCTCTAGCAGAAAACAGGCGGTCCAGTGGCAAAACAGCCTATCAGACCTACTCCCCACGAATATTGGTGTCCCCCAAGGATCTATCCTTGGTCCCCTTCTTTTTTCCATTTTCATAAATGGCCTACACTCAATTATTCCCAAAGCCACCTGCATTCAATATGCAGATGACTCCACCCTGATCTGCTCTGACGAATCTCGCCAAACTCCAAGCCACTACCCAAAACTGCTTTTCCACTGTCGAAAAATGGTTCTCGGAACTTAAACTCTTACTTAACCCTACCAAAACCAAATTACTTCTATTTTTCCCCACTCCAGCGACTGCTCAAACTATAGAACCCCTTAACACCAACAACCCAACCTTCCATGTGTCCTCCAATAATGGCACCATTATCTACCCCGTATCCCATACCAAACTACTAGGGGTGACCATAGACCATAAACTTAAATTTGATATGCATGTAAATTTAACTATTAAATCAGTCAACAAAAAACTTGGGTCAATGTATAGAATAAAGGCCTTCTTAACTCCGCACAGTGTCCATCTACACAGCTGTGTACTGGGCATGCTCAGACACTTAGAATCGGCGCAGTGCAGACATGCATACACATGGGGCGACAGCATGGGAGGCAGACTGTGGACCGTCGTGTGTGTCCAGCCACACAACAGCAACCCGGCCATGCCACAGACGTGGCAGTTGCGAAGGGGAAACAGGCATGCACCCGGGGTATCAATGCAGTCGGGCGCGGTGTGCACTGTACTCTGTGTCCATCTACACAGCTGCGTACTGGGCATGCTCAGACACTTAGAATCGGCGCAGTGCAGACATGCATACACATGGGGCGACGGCATGGGAGGCAGACTGTGGACCGTCGTGTGTGTTCAGCCACACAACAGCAACCCGGCCATGCCACAGACGTGGCAGTTGCGAAGGGGAAACAGGCATGCACCCGGGGTATCATTGCAGTCGGGCGCGGTGTGCACTGTACTGTGTGTCCATCTACACAGCTGCGTACTGGGCATGCTCAGACACTTAGAATCAGCACAGTGCAGACATGCATACACATGGGGCTACGGCATGGGGGGCAGACTGTGGACCGCCGTGTGTGTCCAGCCACACAACAGCGAACCGGCCATGCTCACACATGTAGTATGTGCTACGCGCCGTCCGGCATGCAGACGGAGTGCACACACCGCAAGTCATGGCCAGGTAAACCTGTACACACGTGCAGGGTGGACACACATGCAGTCACACGTACACACACAGATGACAGCACAGGCGCCACGGGTGCAGGCTGAACATGTACACACTGAAGTGAACACTGTGGCTGCTATGCCAGCACCATGTCATCGGTGCAGCAGTATGCCTCACGGTCCAGAAACTGCATGTGACATATGTCCAGAAGACTATGTGGCAGTGTACGTCCATCGTGCAGAGTACACATGTACTATCAATGATCCCACAGGTGTGATGTAGTCCACCCGTACCGGTATACATGGACAGGCATGCTCCACACATGCCACGGGCCTGACACAGGTATGACACATGACTGCAGCTGTACCACAGTGAAACAATGTCCGGATATGTCACATATGTGGTTTCCAGGCTGTGTGCATGGACTGCACGCAGGACACATACGAAGCCTGTGATGTACCACATGCATGGCACAGGTGTACGTGGTAATACACGAAGGGAAGGCGGACACATGTCTGTGGTATGCACCCCCTACAGGGTGTGGCGGTGTTCACAGGGACACATACCCTTGTACAGTTTGCCTGTGACAGCTGTGATACCAAAGCACAGTCCATGTACCATGCATGTTGACACACATGTCACAACGTAGCAATGCATACACACATGGCAACAGGGGATACATGTGACACGTGTACTGTGCACGGTGCAGCCATGCAGGGGCGGTATCTGGTGTCTGTAACACAGTTGCAACCCCCTCCCACATGCATACCCATCATGGGGGCCATCATATGGTGGCATAGTAACAGCACGCATGGCAGTCTGTGTGTACACCATTTGTTTAAACACCTGTCCACATGCATGTGTGCAGGTGCTGGTCACAGGTGTGTCACACACCGTCCTACACTGCCATGTGCATACAGTCCGCTATGTCGCCTTTACATGACAGCACTGCCATGATGCATACCCATCGGCCATGCGGGTTCGACCATATGTCACATTGCCACTGTAACCCCTACCTCCACCCAAGTGCAGATATTGGCACAGCTGCCGGATACAGTGGTAGTACACAGGATGCACCACATACCGCTGCACGCCTGCACAAATCCCATGTAGCGGGTGTGGCATTCCTAGCACCAACATGTGTGCAGGAACGTGTGCCCATGTATGCCACAGATCGGGGGAACTATGTGCCACGTGCCACACATCACTGT
>NC_056726.1:1119700417-1119807988 GCF_019279795.1 Protopterus annectens
GTTAGATTGTTGACTATTGCTACCAACTAATATGCAACACACCACAGAGCTTTAAAGAGGCCATGACTTTGTCTAACACGGAGAAGTGGGTCAAAGCTATGAAGGAGGAACTTAAGTCTTTAAAGGAAAACAACACATTCACACTCACCACACTGCCAGAAGATAAAAATGCAGTGTGTGTGTGTGTGTGTGTGGGGGGGGGGGGGGTCACTGTAAAAGACAATGCAGATAATACAGACACTTACAAAGCCAGATATGTGGCTAAAGGCTACAGTCAAGTTGCTGGTATAGACTAAAATGAAACATTTGCACCAACTGCAAGTATGGCATCTGTACGAAGTCTAATGCAGATGGCAGCTCAGTATGATTTAGAATTGCACCAGATGGATGTACAAACAGCCTATTTACATGCTCTTATTGACTGTGAGATGTATATGGAGCAATCTGAAGGCTTTGAAAATAAATCAAATAATGATGAAAAATTGGTTTGCAAACTGAATAAATCATTGTATGGATTGAAACAATCAGGACGTAATTGGAACAAAATATTGCACGGTTATCTTTGTAAAAAGGGTTTCGCCCAAAACCCGGTAGACCACTGTGTGTACACTAGACAGGCTGAAAATGAGAAAACAATTCTAATTATATGGGTTGACGATCTCATTATAGCAGCTAGTGACAATGAATCACTAAACGATGTAAAGGAAATGCTCAAAGCTAAGTTTAAAATGAAAGATCTGGGAAATCTAAGACATTTTCTAGGCATTGACTTACCCAGAATACTGGTGAAGTAAAGATGAACCAAAAGAGGTACATCACGAAAATTCTCATGAGATTTGGTATGCCTAATTGTAAAGTAAGAAGTACCCCTTCTGAACAAAAAACAAACTTCGAATGTGACAGTGAATCTACCGACCCAAGAAAATATTGTGAGCTTGTCGGTAGTTTGATATATGTTATGACAAGCACAAGACCTGATCTCAGCTGGATTGTAAGTAAACTTTCACAATATTTGTCACAACTGAGTGAATCAGTCTAGTGTAATTACCTCATTCATTTCTACCCAGTACAGGGAGAACATTTGAGAAGGCCAATCAGCTTAGTTTCTGCTACTCCTTTCTCTCTTTCCACTAAAAAAAAAAAAAAAAAAAAACAGTTTTTCTAAGCTTGTTTCCTGCCTTTCCTGTGGGTAGTCTAGCCTGGATATAGATTTGCTGTGTCCAGGACTATTTGTAGGCTTCTAGGGCCCAAGCCTTTCTGTGTTGGAGGAAAGCCTTCTAGCTTAATTTTGTTTCTTAGAACTAGCCAGTTTTTTGTTTCAGCACTTGTTCAGAACTTATTGTAAGCACTAAATAAGCTACAAATTACTACAGCACTCAACTTTCCTCACTGTCTAGAGGAAAACAGTTCCTAGTACTTAACAAATAAGCACCTATCCAGGCATGTCTAAGGGTCAGCCCCCAGTGTTTTCTCCTGTCTACCTAATGAATCTGGGCATCTTGGGGCAATGCAGTAATTGCCTCATGTACACAGACAATCCTCTCCTCCTACCACCCTACACTACAACCTGTGAGAGATGCACTTATATAGCCAAACTGGAAGCAAAGCTCTCTTCACCCAAGACTGGACTAGACAGTCAAGAGGAGAAGGTAAACACTTGCACCACACCACACTCAGCACATAGTCCCTCAAAACCTACACCACCAAAACACACACATAGAAACACAAAACACACACCTACATTCACGGAGGCTCTCAGTAAAAAGCTGCCCAAGCAACAGGGACCTCCAAAGCAGAAACACAAGCAACCTCCACCCCCCAACACAACCCAAATGACACATAGCCCACAAACTCAGTGCGCCACTCAACCACAGCCCATAAGGCATAACAACGTACCCAGCACTCTAGTCATAGGTGACTCTATAGTCAGGCACACTGATGATCCACTCACCAGGCTAAACAAGGAGAACGTTACTGTCAGCTGCCTGTCGGGTGCCAGGATCTGCCACATAACGCATGCACTCAGGTCACTCCACAACAAGTACAAATATGACTCTGTAATTGTCCATGTTGGTGTGAATGACCTGAGATGTACCTCCTTGGACTACATGAAAAGGGACATGGAGAAGCTGTCCGATCTTGTAGCCCAGGCAGGTATGACCCTAGTCCTGAGTAGCATCCTGCCATCACCCAGAATGATACCACAGTACAAGAACAAAATGATTGACTTCAACAATTGGCTAAGCTTCTGGTGTTGTTCTAAGGGGATCCAGTATCTGTCTGCCTGGGATGACATGATCGACAAGCCATGATGATTTGCCAGAGATGGCCTGCACCTGTCGCCCCTGGGACTCCGGATACTGGCTAAGGCTATAGCCACCCCTATAGTGCCTTTTTTAGGCAAGGTTCAAATGACAAATTCACCACCCTAACAGGTACAGGCAATAAGAATCTGAGGGTATTGCTACTCAATGCTAGAAGTCTAAACCTCAAAATGCACTCTCTCGAGGCACTCCTTAAAATGGAGAACATCGACATCTGTGCAGTGACAGAGACCTGGTTCAGGCCTCCAGAGAGTACCCCTGCATTACCAGGCTATAATTCATACCACACCTTTCGGCCACCTAACCTGGACCGAAACACTAAAGGTGGAGGCATGTCCATATTCATTAAGAATATCCACACCTCCAGGCTAGTTGCTCAGCATAATGCATCTGAGATTATCCAAGTGCAACTAACTCTGGTTAAGACCGCAATCCATATTGTAGCATGCTACAGATCCCCCCACCATACCCCAGGATTCCCACTCCTCATTTCTTAATACACTGGAAAATATCAGGGTACAACCTAACACCCTAATAATGAGCAATTTCAACTACCCTACCATTAACCGGGAAAACTACTCATGTACCAACTCTTGTGCTCAACGTTTTCTGGAATTCATAAATTCCAATGCCATGGAACAACTTATCCACACCCCCACCAGGGGCAGCAATATCCTAGACCTGGTTATTACCAACATGGGCAACCGGTGCTCCACACCAGAGGTCAATTCCTTGTTGGTCAGATCTGACCATAAGCTAATCACCCTAGACATCCACATCCTCCCCACCCCCATTAGGGAAACCACAGTAAAAAGTTTCTCCAAAGCCAACTTCACGCTTCTTAAGACAGAAGTGGCAAACTTCACGACACACATGCTGATGGACAATAGAGGTATGACTGCTGAATCCTACACAAATGCACTTTATAAGCACTTACATGAGTCCATGGATTGTGCAATCCCTAACAGAACCAAGATGCTATCCTCCAAAAAAAGGAAGCCAATCTGGTGGTCTCCTGCCATAAACAAACTCTACAACAGAAGAAAGAAACTGTTGCAAAAAAGAGTAAAATCCAATGATTGGAGAAACTCCCTCGTCAGCTTCAGTAAGAAGCTGAGATCCCTCATAAAATCCTCCAAAGCTAGTTATGAAAACAAAATTGCCACTGACTCTAAAGACAACCACAAAGCATTCTATAGCTATGTCAAGAATCTCAATGGCAACACTCAGATCTGCTCTGAGTTACAGCACAATGGCACTAAATATACAGAACTAACGGATATTGCCAACATCCTGGCAGATAGGTTCAGTGCTAACTTTACCCCTCTGTCATCCCCTAAAGGGCCCATCTCTATACCAGAAGAATGCAAAGTTCCTATAATCACGGCTGCACAGGTAAAAAACACACTATCCAAAGCCAAGAACACGGCATCCATGGGACCTGACGACATTCCAGGCTGTGTTCTACATAAACTACAGAATGAACTGGCACCCCACCTAAGTACCATGTTCAATCATAGCCTCACCTCAGGCTATGTGCCCACTGAATGGCGCACAGTAACAGTTATCCCACTCTACAAAGGGAGAGCCACCACAGACCCCGGAAACTACCGCCCCATTAGCTTAATGAGCCTGGTCTGCAAGGCTATGGAGCGTATCATCATGGAACATATAAACAATGACATTGGTAATCTCCAAACTCAGGACCCCACCCACTTTGGGTTTGTAAAAGGCAGATCATGTCTCCTAAACCTGATAGACTTCTTTGAAGCAGTCACCAAAGCCGTAGATGAGGGTAAGGTGGTTCACACAGCCTATCTAGATCTCGCCAAATCTTTTGACACCATCCCCCACTCTGGAATTATAGATAAATTCACTAAACTAGATATCAATCCCTATGTCACAAGATGGGTTGCCAACTGGCTCACTGACAGAACCCACACTGTGAAAGTAGCAGACTCCAAATCCAGCTTCAGACCAGTGACAAGTGGAGTACCACAGGGTTCAGTCCTGGGTCCTCTCCTGTTTGGTATCTACTTCTCTGAAGTACAGGCCAACACAGAAGGTCTTTGGCTAATGAAGTTCGCAGATAACTGCAAACTAGGAGCCATAATCAAAACTCCAAAAGATGTGGACATCCTACAAAAGGGCCTTGCTGAGACAGATGCCTGGTGTCAAAGCCATGACCTCAAGCTCAATGCCAAAAAGTGCATTGTCATTCCTTTTGGTAAAAACTCAGTACCCATGAACTGCCACATAGGTGGTAGTCTACTTAACACCGAAAGTGTGATAAGAGACCTTGGGACATAGGTGGATAGTAGTCTTTCCTTTGATAATCACATCGCCACAGTAGTCAGGAAATCCTTCTATGTGGCACACCTCATCACAAAAGGTTTCTCATCCAGGAAAAAGAGGTCATTGTTCCCCTCTACTTGTCACTCATTAGACCCATTATAGAGTACAATGCCCCTTTTGGTATGTACCTTACAAGACATCTACACCAACTGGAAAGGCCACAGAAATACCTCACAAAGAGGATTACCAGCCTCAAAGAAATGCCCTATGTAGACCATCTAAAAAAACTGCAGCTTTACTGTTGCATATAGCCTACTCAGAGGCGATCTCTGCCTAACACACAAAGCTATGTCAAACCCAGAGCTTTTAGACATGCTCCACTTAAAGAAATCCCAATCCCTACGAGCTACACGCTCTAGGGACCTAAACCTCGTCACCACAATAAACAGAATATGCTGGAGGGATAGATTCCTGTCCCAGAGACTTCCCATAATCTGGAACAAACTACCTATCTATATCAAACAAAGCTCCTCATTAGCACTGTTCAAGAAAAATCCTGATGATTGGATGGGAGATAGGAAATTCACCCCGGGGATCACTTCTGTGGCTCTGCTCAACAGTGGTACAGGAAAATAATTTTCTTGAGTGGCGAAAGCCAGGGTACCTTTGGCTAGGCTTATATAGGCAGTAGGGCCAATAGCCTAGTACCTACCTATGAACCTATCAGTTACAGTGCGATACTGAGTTCTTGTTTGTTTGAAAAAAAAAGACTTTTCTGTTTGCTTCAATATTTTGCATTTAATGTAATTTAATCTGTCAGTCTGATTGATTTTTTTTTATTTATTTATTTTTTTGAGATAGAAATCTGTTTCGAGTTTAGTCTTAGAACATAGCCCTTGCAGATTGATCTGAAATTTTCTGGCTGATTTTATGAGACTTCACCCCCTAAATTGACTATCCCAAGGGGTCCAATCCACTTGGGGAATTATTTAGCAGCATTAACAAACTGGCAGACCTTTACAAGATTTCCTTTTTTTCCACCCAGTTTTATGTTGTATGAACTATTCAATATCATAATCCTGTACAACCTCAAAGAACTTTCCCCAAACCCGTTTTGTGTGGTCTTGATGCTGGTCCCACAGTTGTGTCTTCTTCAGAAGTGTACTACATGATAATTCCAAGTGTCTTAGATAGTAATATCTGTGGTGCAAGAGGTAGTGCACTTGACTTTAGTCCTGAAGTCTCTGTGTTCTATTCCTGTCCAAGTTAGATCAACTGCTGCCACTACAGTGTAGCATATGGAGGGCGCTGTTATATGTCTGAAACCACGGTCCCATTTGTTTGAGTTTGTGGTAGCTCAGGTAGTAATAAAACATCTCATGTAACCTACTGGGAAGAATAGGGGTCCTTTTAATGCAACATACATTATTTGCAAACTGTATATAGTTACAGGCACTTATTTACACATTACTATTTCTTACTATTTATCATTTATCTTATCCTTATTGTTATTCTTCCATAACTGACCCCACTCCTTCTTCCACAACCATAATCTGAATTTTTGCAATATATCTGCCCAAATCCATCTCCCATTAAACACAATCTCATTCAGGTTTTCATTCTACACAACCTATATTACATAAAATAATCAGCCCTTCCCACATATTCTTTCTTCTTATTCTCGTTATAGTCATACATAATCATATTCACATCTATATTGTTTATGTAATTAATATTCTCAAAAATGTTTCTTCACACAACTTTTTCCTGAGTTTAATCACTCGTTACATTTCATAAAGGCACACTCTGCTGTCTCTTCCTCTCCACAAAATAAACAGACTCTTTCAACTTTACTTTTATATAGCATATTCGCATTCACTGGTAACTCATTTATTAGCCTTCTCCACAGGACATCCTGACAATTTACTATCTTGCTACACCACTTTTTCCTTACTTTAACAGGTTTATTCATTTCTTGTAGCAAAAGTTCCCATGGTTTTATAAAATAACATTGTTTCATCACATTATTATAACACATGCTTCTGTCTTTCTCTATATGTGTATTACTTGAAATCTGTTACTCAGTTTTACTAGAAAACCCCACTTGCTAAGTTACAAGAAGATGCTAGTGCCGAAACAGAAAGGGAAGAACACACAATGCATATATTACAGAGAAACAGAGCCCTGTCAGAAGATTCCAGGTACTGAAGTAATGTAGGAATTAGACAGAAATAGCTAGCAAAAAAATCTAATAGAAGAAAGGATGCCTGAACAATGTCAGGTGTTTTAGTCTGTAAAGTTAAACAGCACTGTCAGAAGCAGATACTATAAAAGGCAATGTTACTGAAGGGAAAGTAACAGAGCTGCTACAACCAAAAGTAGAATAAAGTCACAAGTATTAGCTGTCATTTGTAGAGGAATGAATATAACATTAAAAAACAGCTATACCTATATTCAAATGTGAAGCAATGCCGCGGTGGTACGGTGGTAGCATTGTTACCTCACAGCAAGAGGTTCTCCCGTTCGATTCTCAGAGTTGCTTGGGAGTGACTTCTGTGTGGAGTCTGCATGTCCTCCCCACAGTTGGGTAGCGTTCAAAAGACATGCGTGCGTAAATGGGTGTTCCTTCGTTGAAGGTTGGGCGTCGAGCTGGCACCTTGGCATTTCGTAAAAATCTACTGCCAATCATTAGCGGACCGGAGTTCCACTGTGGTGACCCCTTACCGGGAAAAAGCCGAAAAGACAAACAACCTATATTCAAAGGTGAAGACATTATACCATTTACTTCCTATTGGTATAATGATGGAAATCTACCTGCCCTGGCAAATTTAGAAATACATACTGAAAATCTTAACAAATCACAGTGGGATTATGATACATTATGCATGACAAGAGAACATATATTCAGATCAGAAGCAGATTCAAATTCTTGCATTGGCCACATCCATTACACATACTTTTAAGTTGAATGACAGCCTTATTTGAGGTCACCAAAGCAACGGATGAAGGCAAAATGGTTCATAATGCCTACCTTGATCTGACCAAGACATCAGAATACCCCACTTGGATATTGTTGACAAATTCAAAAGGTTAGATATAAACCCTTATGTCACCCAATGGATAGCCAGCCATTTCACAGACAGGACCCAGGAAGTTAGAATTAGGGTGTCCACCTCTACAAGGAAATTGGTCATCAGAGGAGTCCATCAAGGAGTCATTCTGAGGCCACTCCTTTTTGGCATTTTCTTCTCTGAAGTCAAGACCAATGTCAAGGGCCTCTGGCTGACCAAATTTGCAGACAATTGCAAATTAGGAGCAATCTTAGAATCCTAGCAGTAACACTAAAGTTCTTCAAGAATGGCTGGCACAAACAAATAACTGGTGTCAAAGCCATGCACTAAACGTAAATGCCAAGAAATAATAATAGTATCCTTTGGGAAGTCATCCACCCCGGTAACTACCAGATTGACAACACATGCCTAAGATTTGATCCAGAAGTCAGGTGCTTGGGAGCACATGTAGACAGTAGTCTTGTCTTCAACCATCATGTGTCTATGGGAGTGAGGAAATCATTCTGTGCTATACAACTTATAAACAAACATATTGCATTTAGGCCCAAGGAGGTCATTGTTTCACTCACTGTACTCAGCACTCATCAGACCTGTCATTGAGTACAATGTTCCCTTTGGCATGTACTTGGCCAAAAACATCCAACAAGTGGAATGTCCATTGTGACGATGCACCACTGGGCCAGTAATCAAGGTGCCTCAATCCTCACCTCTGGCAACAGTGGGGGACATACACTGAGAGGATAAGGTACACACACAGTATATACAGATGCAGCTCTCTGCATCAAGTGCAATTTCCCTTAACAACACACAGAGACCACAGTCAGTCTGGAGCTGGTTTCTCCCTCTTTCTCCAGATCCCCGATAAGACTCCCTACTGGCACAGCTATAGAGTTGATATCTCAGTTGATCGGCCAAGCCAAGACCTCTAGCACCTGCTCTGTCCAACCAGTGCTTTGTGCCCCTGCCCAAGTAGCTGACAAACTCACTCTTTGAGGTTTGATTTACACAGACAGACACAGACAGACACACACACACACACACACACACACACACACACACACACACACACACACACACACACACACACACACTTGGGAAAGGCTAGCACAGATTTACTAGCTATAACCCCTTTTGCTCAGACTATGAGGTAGTTATCACTGCCACCAGCCAGCTCTTTATCAGCTACTTTAAGGCCCTTGACAGAGGGTGTCCAATCTGACTGTGTAATGTTACTATTAATACAAATGGTAGTTTGACCAAGAACAAGGCTATTAGGAGTGACCTACACAGTGTCACCAAATAAATATGCAAGTACACTCAGAACTTAAATATCTTTTACAATGATCAGCCACAATAAAAGGTTTACATATATTTAATAATAGATAATAAAAAACAAGAAAATAGTATATAATCACAGTGACATCAGAGTTCAAAATCACAGGAAATATTTACAACAATATTGCAGGGCAGTCTCAAATAAGCAAAGGAACACATCTAAACTAAGCTTCACTATATTCCTGACTGAATCTAAGAGAATTATTATACCCTAGTTAACTTACTTACAGAGCAAGGCAGATGTGTGGTGAATGGGTCTTCTTGTCAGGTCCAAGACAGAATACAGAATGCTGTGTCTCACTAAGTGACCTCTCAAATTAATATCTCAAATATTACTGCTGGGCAAGCTTGCAGAATTACATCATTTCTTGTCATTTGACTTCTAGTGCCCAGGCCCAAAACAGCCATTGATGGCAGCTAGTAGCATTTAGCATCTACTTGTAAAAATACATAGACAAGGGCTTTTCCTCAGATCTTAGGCAGATCGTGAAACTCATAAAACAATTATCTTCCTACACATTTCAAAACTAGTGATTATTTCACCTTAAAGACGATACAGAAAACTTCTCAGCACAGACATTGTGTCTCCTTGCTGCCATAAAGTAATTTCATTTCAGCTACTTTTTAAAGTTTTGCTAGACTGAAGTTAACCTCCTGTATTCCAGTTTCCACTGTTAAAATGTGTACATTTAAACAGTTGCAATAGTGCATGTACATTTCTTTGCTATTCCAGTACAGCACACTGTACTTACATTTTAACTACAAGCACTCTACAAAACATCTCCTCAGCACAGTCTGTACAAACCATCTTATATGACATACAGTTCTAATACATTTGTAACACAAGCATCTTAGATAGATCATGTTGATATTCACAAATGACATATAATTATTTACAAAATTCTAGATAGCTGTGCTGGCAGGATCTCCCTTTGTCACATTTCTTCCACCTCAAAGACTCAAGCTAGTTTTTAAGTGACCCTTGAGAATCATTGCTTGAGAGCCATAAGCTTATCTGGAAACACCTTACCCCATTACCTGTCTTGAGAGCGCAACTGCATTGGCATTGCTAACTCCACTGCAGTGCTGTACTATCATATCATATGCCTGCAACCCTAGGCTCCATCTTAGTAAATTGGCATTTTGTTGGCTGGCTCGATGTAGCCATGTTAAGGGATTGTGGTCTGTTACTACATTGAATTTCCTTCCATACAGATAAGGCAGATCAGCCAAGTATCAGTTAAAACTATTCTTAATGGACATACAAGGAAAAAAGTGTATTCCCTACCCCCCCCCCTCTGTTATTGCAATTGCAATGTTTAATTTCCATCCTTACCTTGCTTCATTTCTTCCAGGACCATCCTCCCTTCCAGGTGTGGACTTACCTCCACATGGTAAGCCAAAAGTTTTTCTTTTGATTATTGGTGACCATTTGACAGAGATATGTATTTATCTGTATGTGTGAGGTGGGCGTAATGAGTGTGTGTATTGCTGTACCATCTGCAATAGTGTGACCAGTGTGACCAGTGTTAATTTATCATATAACCTGTTTTAAATATTTACTATAGTATCAATTTCATTCCTGTGTTTGTTGTTTATTATCACAGGTGGTCCTGAGTGTGGAAGTGTAGGACTCTTACCACCTGATGTCAGAGTATTGGTAAACTCTAATGATGATGGTGGGCAAGCAGGGGCACAGCCAGAGGGTGCAGAGGTTGAATCTGACACTGGGAATGACATTCAGCCACTCCCTGCATTTCTCTCAAACACAATCAGTAAGTCTATCCATACCTATTCCACTGAACCCTCAGATATCGGGCAGATGAAGGGTGACACACTTGATTAGTGTAGTGTGGTTACTGAGGATTCACTACTGGTTGACTTTGGCTATAGCCGAACTATAGGTGAAGTGTCACACAGAAGGGTTTATAGAGGTGCTCAGAGGAAGCCTGCTGTCCACTCAACACCTGATGCTGGTGTGTCATTACGTGGAGCTCAATGTATGTTTAGGGCCATCATGGCGGTACAGGCATGTTCCACTAGGGCCTTGGAGGACATGCTTAGGGTTGTAGATGTGGCACAGGCTGACCTTGTGGCTGATTCAATGCATCAGGTGAATGACACAATTTAATTTGCATTGTTTGTGATGGAATGTATGTTGGTAGGGGAACAGCATCCATGTGGATGTAGGTCATCAGTATCAGGTGATATTAGCCAAAATGGCCAAGCCTGATCATGCTCAAGTAGTGGCACTACTTCCATTGCCCCATCAGTAATTGAGATGTCCATACCCAAATGTGGTAGGCCATGGGGTTGTGGTCTCGAGTGTACTCATGAGGAGACCTCATCCAGCAGGCATCTGTCACATTCAGGTAACAGCAGCACATTTGGCCATGGGCAGGAATGTGGCAGTTCAACTTCTGACAGAGCCAGTTCTCATGGTTGGGGGTAATGACAATGAACTTTTACTTCTACCATGCACTGCTCACACCTGTCTGACATGCCAAGATGTAGAACTAGCACAGAGCTTAGCTGTGTTCTTGCAGACACTCACACCAATGTTTCACCTTGAGTGCAAATACAGTCACACACATGCATAATAGGTACATGGGTCATTCATGAGGTTCACAGTTCATTCTGTCTCAGTGGCCATTTGATAATTTATCTAAATTTCTGCCTACCTGTCTTTCTTACTCAGATTCACTCCTTAACTTTTGTATCAGCCTAGACCTCCTGTCCCCCCAACAACACCCTGCGGAAACGATAACTGTGCCATATTCCTGTTTTTTATCTTTTGGATTCAGGGATACATAATAAATTTGGGGTCTATATTATAAGCTTGAATAATTAAATGAGTGAACGCTCTTTAATTGACCCATTAAAATTGAAAGCACTAAATCCCGAACACACGGAACAGCGATTTTTTTTCCCAGGGAAAAATCACTGGGCCGTTTTCAGGACTTTGCCATTTCCTCCACTGTGGTGCGATCTTGAAGTTGGTATATTTAAGTAGGGGGTGTGAGGGCACAGCCCCCACATCAGGGGGGTGTGGGTGTTGAAGCTTCCCACTTTATTTTGTGTTTGGATATTTTTTTTTGTTTTTGCGGAGCAGTTCCGTGTGTTCAGGATTTAGTGCTTTTGATTTTAAAGGGTTGATTAAAGAGCCTTTGCTTTTTTAATCATTTGAGGTTAGAATATAGATCTGACTTTTGTCTGATGCCCAGGGTGCATAGCTGACCTAGTGCTAGTGCTTAGTATATCTGTGTTTGTGATGTTGTTTTGAAAATTTAACTGCTTTCTTACAGATTTTTGTACTGTGTGTATCTTCGATGCTTGAGGTCTATCAGTTGATAGAGAACACATCCATTGACATAAGTCAGTGTTTTCACATATTGATGACATTGCTGTAAAACTCACCCACCTTCATCTTAGGTGCATTAACAAGTAATAGTATGCAAGGATCTACTGTTCATTTGTATTCTTAGCCATTTATTTTCCTATTCCATGTTCAGCACTTACATTGATAGTCCAGCAGTTACAAATGTTTTACTTTGGGGCTGACTCTATGAAGCTAGCAGTACACAGCCATTACTTTTGTAAGTAAAGGTGTTAGCATTGTCTGGCATTAACTGTACTGTATATGTACATAGAATGAAAGTTGTACCTCCTTAGGTGGTGCGCATGTGTGCAATCCATTGCCTCTTGGCCAGGGTGAGGGCATATTGTGCATGCCTATGTCTAGCTACACCTGCAGCAGCTGGTGGTTCCCTGTCTGACTCCTCACCTCCATGTGGCTGTGGTGACCTTGCCATTGGTGGTGGGATGTGTGCCCCTTTCCCTTGGTGTTTCTGTTGAGGCTGTTTTCTCAGGATAATACTGTGAAGGATAGCACAGACAGTGAAAATTTCAGCACATGTTTGGTGATAGTAATGCATGGATCCCCCTGATGTATCCATGTACCAGAACCCTGAATTCAGCAGCTCAAATACATGCTCTATGATATTTCTTGCTCGAGCATGTGCCTCACTGTAATGTTCTTCAGTAGTAGTGTGTGCATTTCTGATGTGAGGCATCAGCCCTGGTTTAATTGCATATTCTGCAATACCCAGCAAAGGACCTTGTGAGAAATTCACCCTAGAAAAACTTGTGATAGAGTTGAGAGTCATACTAGATATGGGAGTCATGGTAACTGCTAGGGTTGCCAGCATACCCATTCAGGATGATTCCCTTAGTGCTACACATAACTTGGGAGTAATGGAGTGGAAGCCCTTTCTATTTATGTACACCCTTCCTTGTTCCCCAGATGGTGTTTTGATTTAAATGTGTGTGCAGTCTATGACACCCAGGACATCAGGGAATTGTGCTGCAGGCTAGAAATCCTGCATAGTTGTTGCTCTGTCCTCAGGTGTATGGGGAAAATGTATGAAGTCACTGGCATGTTGTAGCATAGTATTCAGGAATTGACGAAAGATCCTGGATGCTGATGCCTGTGACGGCCCCAGCATATCCGCTGTTGGTCTCTGGAAAGTGCTACACATACCTTTGCTTCCATGACTATTGGTTCCCCTCAGTTTGCCCTTGCTCTCAGTTCAGGATGACAGAGGTTGAAGAGTTCCTTCAGTGAGTCTCTTTCCAAACTGTAGTTCTCTACAATTTTCACCTCATGCAGACCATGAAAAGTTAAACAGGGTCTAAACAACCCTCTCTTCTTGGCCACAGATCTCTTAGTAGCAGCAGCATAGACATGAACCTGTTGCACAAACACATGCAGAAGAGCAACAGTGGCTTCTAATATCTTTTCCATGTAGAGTAGTTTCCATGGCTGTATTCCAGTTGGTTTTGGAACTTGAGGCCCAAACCTGCACTGAGTGTACACGATTGCTTTATAGCTTGTTGAATTTCTCTTCCATCTTGGATTAGTTGATTAGCATACAATTCAGCTACTTATGCTTTAATTAGCATGACACTATGTTTACCATGATTGCGCAGCTCTATATGGCGTGTAAAAATATTTTCTGAATTCAAATAGGCATGCGCACAGTTTTAGCGAGCTGTGTAGAATTTATTTTAATCTGACCCAGTAACTATTACATTTGCAGTATTCTGTGTATTCTGTAAACAACTCATGGTATCTCAGTAGCCACTCAAGTTATTTACTTATTATTTTACAAGTATTTATTTTACATTTGTTGACCGGATTTACCTGGCTGAGCAGATAGCCCTTTTTCAGCAGAGGCCCTGGGTTGGGATGAATGACACCTGCGAGTGGAAGGGAGAGGAGATTAGGGATAGGATGTGGAGTGGGAGTGCCAAGTAGATAGTATTTTGGTTTTCCTTTTGGGGGATTTGATTTCCAAGCAACTGACTTTATTTTTAGAGGAATGGAGTTTGATTTAGTAGATTTGAATTATCATGAATGAAAGAGGGGGTTGTGGGGAGACTGTGGGATAGATAGAGTTAGGTGACCTAAGGACAGGTTTGAGGGGAAAGCTGTAAGAGGAGAGGTTGTATAATATTGTAAGTGTGGAAGTCATTAGTAGTGCTAGAAGGAGGGGGACGGGCACTATGCTTAAATAGTAGAGGGACAGGGGATTATTGCAGGAGTGAAGGGGACAAAGGCTAAAATATGGTTAAGGAGTATGATCAAAGGTGTTATAGTTTGCTGGCATATGGAAGAGAGACTTTAAGATAAGTCAAATAGGTGGAGGAAGGTAGGGGTGATGAGTGGAGTGTCTGAGGGGATTGTAAGTGGAGGTTTGTGGTTAAAGGGAGGGGTTAAGGGAGAGGGGCAGACTGAGGGAGAGGATAAAGGAAATGATGTCAGGGGTGGGTGGGAATGGGGTGGGGTAGTGAAGTGGAGTGAGCTCAAGAGTAGCGAGGGCGAACTGAGCAGGCTGCCCCAGTTGGATGAGGTAAGTCCAGAAACAATCAATCAGTCAGTATAGATTTATGCAGGAGGGTATGCTAGACTAATAAGCTTAGGAACTGGTGAAGGTGGGATCCGAGCAGTGGAAGCAGAGAGTTTGAGCTCCTAAATGCAATATCTAGTTGACTGGGCAGGGACTTAGTGGGTAAAGTAGGTATTTCATTGTACAATAATAGAGTTGGGATAGTTTAGAGGTATCTTAGGGGAGTAGCTGAGGTGGGCCAGTTAGGTAAGTTGTCTTGCATAGGGTTTTAATGCCCTCTGGTGGGCAGTGAAAGGAAACTACTAATACTAAGATCAAAGGATAGGGAGGCGAACGCTTTCAGGGAGTTCTTGGCAAGTGTGCTAGCCCTAGTAGGGTCTGGGACACAGAAACTAAGTGTAAAGACTGTAAATTAAAATCTTTGAATTGGCAACAATTAGCAGTAACAGTTAATAAATACAAGACGTGGTCCACATTGTTTGCCAAGATATATGCTTCACATGCATTGCTTAAAGGCAGGCTTCTGCTTCTTTTAGAAGGTGTTAGGGAGCCTTTTCTGTTCTTCAGGACTTTAAGGTAGTGCCGTCCACAAACCAAGAGACTCTAGTCAATGGTGGGGGGTAGACTGGCACATGTTCTGGTAATGGTGCTGCTGTTTGTTTGCAGATTATACATGCAGCAGGGATGGTCCACTTCTGTAGATACGACCACCTGTAGCCAGATGCCTCTTGAATTCAAAGTAGAGAAACTGGAGTTCTTTCTGGCCATTGTATAGAAACACATCAAGATGGAAAGCAGCATCAGTGAATATAAACAAATGGATTAACAGATAGAGCTCACACACATATGCACGCTTACATCTCAACAGCTAAATACAAAATCTATAAAATAAAAAATATTATATAAAACATTAAACATTTTAAAGTTGGTTGACTCAAAACATATATACAAACAACAACCATTTTCAAGTTGGTACAGTAAAAGGATAAGAATTATTTACAGAGCATTAATTTGGCATTTAACATAAGATAGGTACAAGGACAGAATATGGAGTTAATAAGAACAACCAGTCTTGTTGGAGTTAGTGAGGATTTTACAGGTAGTATATAAAAAAAAGTATTTTAAGAATGAGTAAATGCTGAGGTGGTACAGCGGTAGCGTTGTTACCTCACAGCAAGAGGTTCTCTGTTTCGATTCTCAGCTTGGCTTGGGAGTGCCTTCTGTGTGGAATCTGCATGTCCTCCCCATCATTGGGTAGCGTTCGAAAGACATGCATGGATAAATGGGTGTGCCATCGTTGAAGGTTGGGCGTCGAGCTGGCACCTTGGTGTTTTGTAAAAATATACTGACAATCATTAGCAGACTGGAGTTCTGCTGTGGCGACCTCTTACCGGGAAAAAGCCAAAAGACAAACAACATTTTAAGAATGAGTAAACAGGTTCTGTTAGCAACTCTTTGTTCATAAAGCTGAGTGCCTTTATATAAGTCTAAAGAGTTCTGTCTATGCTACTTGGTTATCGGGATATTTAGGAAAAACATTATATAGACAACAATTAATATCTCTTTTTAGCACTAGAAAGAGGTCAAATATCATTACAGATGCATTTATCATTGTCTAAACTTTAAGATGAAATCTTTTAATACTTTGTATGTAGAATGGTTTGGGGATTATTAATGCAAAAATGAGCAATATTTGACACCTACAGGCATCAGTAGTCTGTAACTGCAGAAACACCTACAGTGTCACTTGGCTATAATGAGTGAACATAAATGAAAGCTCCAAAAACCAATTATCTTGCTGGCAAATAAAACTACTTTTTTTATTACTGCTGCATTATATGATTTGCATATAGCATATTTTATCCCATACAGCAAAAACTTAAAAGAATAGTCCAAAATATTAAGTACAACATCAAAGGAATAAGTAATTTTTGAATAAAAATTTCACAAAATGTAAATGAATGCTCAAAATATCATGCAGTAGAACATTAGAAACATTAACACATTTATCCTAATCTTTAATATTAGAAACTTTTCTACATACAAGTGTATAAGATATTTGAGAATTACAACTCGGATATTGGTTGCAAATTCTATTTTATTAATCAGGCTGAACCGTCATGTAATGCTGTTATACCCAGAACAGTTCATCTTCTAAAGCAGGATTCAGTTTCTTGATTCTTTGCTTTTGGTTACTTCGTCCTTTATCTTCTTATGACTACGCACCTCTGACTGACAAAGAAAACATATATCAATAAATGCAGCCTTTGTATTAAAATGTGACATTTTTATTTCTTATCAACTGGAAGTTCATTTTCAGTGATTTTTTTATTTATCTGCCTTTTGTTTCCTTCAGTTATTTTACTCAGTTAAAGAGAACATTGATCGTTTTGATTGTAAATCATTTGCACAGACAGTTTTGTGAAGTACTTTGATTATGTTATGATTTATTGACAATAAACATTCTTCAGCCTTGCTTTCATAAGCATGAAACAGTAAAATTGGGCTTTCAGGAATGGGAAACGAGCTTTATAAATAACTTAACATTTGATTTTGGTGGAGATGCATACTCTGAGATCTGTCTTCCTAGGGAGTGTGCCCACTTTACAATCCAAGTGAAATGAACTGCAAGATTCTCATCAAAAAATCAGCTCAGTAGTTTTGGAGTAACTGAACATAAAGTGTGAAGTAACAGAAAATAGAATATTCAAGTTTTAAATAAAAATCCTGTTCTTTCAAGGGAAATCTAATGACACTTTTGGCAGATTCACTGTAGCAAGTTCTGATGAGTATTGCTAGGGTGAAGAATAAGGCATCAACAAACACCAATTGTATGTGAAAACAGTATATAAAAGCTGTTTCAGTTAAAAGTTAAAATACACCAAAATGTATTAAATATACTTTAGAGTCATATGTTAAACAGTGGGCCAGATTCATGAACCCACTGTGACGTGGTACTTAGCTGTATACATGTCTCTGTACTTTCTGTACTTATGGAGCACCCTTACCGTTCATGGTCCTCCAATATGGAGACATGCAATACCACAAAGGGCAGTTCCTGTGGCCATGTGAAATGCTAATGAGGTATTCCTTGGGAGAGTTATAAGCTAGTTAGCCATGTGTCTCTCTCCTGTCCCCCCAAAGCCATCTACATGGCCATGCAATTCAAGGAAGAACTTAGACATGTAGATCAACATGGACATCCCCACCATGTTACTGTAGTGAACAAGGCCAATCGGTCTTGTTCAGCCATGAACACAGACAATGGAGGGGTACCAATAGACACCAGGGCTTACTGTAAAATGCCACAACACCACCTTCATCAAAATAGGATTGGGAGTTGAGTAACCACCAGACACCAGGGAGAAAAATGTGTAAAAATGATGTACTAGCACCACCTTTACAATAGGGACTGAGGGTAGAGTGATATGCACTAGCGCCACCTTTACTATAGGGACTGAGGGTAAAGTGATATGTACTAACACCACCTTTACTACAGGGAGTGGGGGTAGAGTCATATGTTCTAGCCCCACCTTTACTAGAGGGACTGAGGGTAGAGTGACATGTGCTAGCGCCACCATTACTATAGGACTGGTGATATGGTGATATGGACTGGCACCTAAGTTATTACTGGGATGGGGAGATACCATGGACACAAGGCAAAGAACAGCAGGACAGCAGGGAAACACTGGACATACCATGTGCCAAAGTAGCATCGACTGCAGTATAGAGATACAGGAAGACCAGTAGCGCACCAGGGAATAAATTGCCATGATGGCATCAATGTTACTGTAGGAACTGAGGGATGTGGGCAATAGGGATGAGTTTTTAAAGTGATGTAATGGCACCAATAATTCCATGATGAGAATGGACCCCATTCCTAAGTCAAAGTATGATTAAAATTCATGAAATTAGTATAGTTTTAATCTTTGTTGTTAGACAAAAGTGCTCTTTGCAGTTCCCACAGTGTGCCCAGACTTGACACCTTCTGTAATTCATATGGTGTTACATGAATCGGTTGCATATCTCAAGAAGACTGTAATTTTTTTTATGAGATTCGTTGAGCGTACTAGTATTAGAAATGAATGGGTATCCTTCTTCCACACTGCTCTCATTTCTGCCTGCAAATACTTGTATTTTATGACTTTCTGTCGCTCTCTCTCTCTATGCATAAGCCACTGTAATCACTGTGTAATGATTTCAAGGATTACATGATGATGGCAGCATTCTGTAGTTGATGTTGTATCAGATCTACTATAACAATAGAGCCTAACAAACTTGTTATGAACCTCTTTGTCATCAGTGTGGTGCACAACAATTTTGTTTTTTTTTTCCTTATTTTAAAATGCAGACAACACTCATTGTACTATATTCCCTTATATGTGAATCACCATTTGGGAAAATTTTCAGCAGTGTTTTGTGATTTGTACTGCTGATTCAGAAAATTAGTATTTGTTGGCATTGTTAAAAAAATGATTATCCAAAAAACATCTAAATCATAACATGTGACCAACAATGAACAAGACTAGTTTACTGAAGAACAAGGCAAACTATTGGTACTACAGTGTGATTTTTTTGAACATGTATTATCATTCACTGATTAAATTAAAGTAACATTAAGACAGACAAGTTGTTTCATACCTGCACAAGTGACTCCAGCATCTTCAAAGTGAGCGCAGTTGTGCTGCAGAAGTGGACGGGCTGAACACCCTGAAAGATGAGATTCATTCCCTCTGCACTGGACGTCATCCAAAGTAATAGGACCTGAACCCATCCCAAAATATGCATTCCCTACAGCAGAAACAGCCTGTCCACAACCAACTTCTCTGCAGACCACTCTGGCATCATTTATATCCCATAAGTCATCACACACAGTACCCCACTGTGAGTTGTAATAAATCTCAACTCGACCAGAACAGCGATTGGTTCCATTCACAAGACGTAATGGTAAGGAAATGTTCCCTGCTGCCAAAGAAAAAAAAGAAAAATGTTAATGTACATGATATCATTTATCATGATATAATGTAATTTCTCCACTTTTAGGGATCTAAAATAGTATACTGAACTTTTGTAATGCAGTAACAAAAAAATAACAAAATGGTATAACAGAACTATGACAAAACTCTCTCAGAGTATTTGCATGAAACATGAATACCAGTGAACTATACGAATATTTTTGCATGGGAGAAATTAGTAAATGATTTTTTAAGTCATTCTAAACTATTATACTTTCACTATTCATATGACATACTAACTGAGAATACTAGGATTACTTACATAATTGTATTATATTTGTGGTATCCTCACTTATAGATCTATTACATTTAGTTCATATTACCTCACATTTGCAGCTGTGCAACTGTTTGGCATTTGTTTTGCATTAAGTATTCTGGGTCTTCCCCCACCCCCATAAAATCTATGGTGAACTGTATACTTGGCCAGTTAACAAATGAAGATAATTAAATTGAGTGTCCAACTATTAACCAATTTCTTATGTGTGTAGGATAGATTACATTCACAAATAGCACTAGATTTACATAATCTCAGATATATGCTGTCTTGTACACAAATAGATAACGAACCAGAATGTTCTAAATAATACCATTACAATTAAATAAAAATGTTCTCATGATCCATGTTCTCCTAGCTAGAGGATGCATCACAGTTTATAGCTAAAGTGGTTGGCCTATACTACTCTTCCCATGATAGGCACCATCTGACACTGTATTGTTAGGTGAGTTTGGTGTGAAAACAATCAGCATGCTTTGGGGAGCTGAAAATATTTTGTGATTATTTTTTTAATTTTTCTAGTATTTTCCATGAGAAGATAAGTCTTGGATCTACTATAAACTTGAAAGAGCTTCTATCTCTAATTGTATAATGAATTTATGGTGTGGACCACCAGAGTGGTTTGTTCTTGAATTTTCTGTGATACTTCACTCTAGTGAGACTGCTTGCTCTCACCCTTTTTCTAAGTGGGTGTAGACTTTCTTTGTGATGCAAGTTGCTGCTTCAAGGTCAAGTGTTGTAAAGTCATAAGTGATGTTTAATATTTTGTCATACAGAAGGATGAGCCTGGTACTTAAATTCTTTTTATATTTAACTGTGTTTTCTGTAGGGACTTTCAGGGAGTTTAAAGGAGAAGGTCTCAACTTTGAGGCCAGACTTCATTAGTAAAGGAAATACCAGATGAGTTGTGCAAGAAGCAGCCATATTTTAAGAATCAGGACAAGAATGCTGTGTAGTCTAGTTAGTTTGCTTATGAACTGCTCAAAGAAGTTTTTGTTTATAATGTCTAAAAATGTTGGGTCATAACTTACTATGGAGTAAATTTGCTCAGACTAACACCTTATAGAACATATACATGATGTGGATAAGTGCTCTGGTTTTAGCTCAGGCATAATCTTCTTAGTTTTTTAGAGGCTTTGGAAGTGATTGTCTTACAGCTTTTAGTATAAGAATTCTATTGTGATTAGTGAGGGATCCCAACATTGTTGAGGGACTAGGTGATTGCTCCCAATTTACAATCATCAACAAAGTTGGCCAGCCACAGCTGTATAAGTTTGCTTCGACTTCTGAGAAATAATGTCTGAACAGAAAGGGGCCCAGCAAAGAATCCTGTGGTATGCCACTAGTGACTTTTCTTTTGCTACAGTTGAAGTCATTTGGCTACTCATCCTGGTAGTGTAGGGGTTACTTCCCAAATGGGAGGGTTTCTCTATAATACCTGAGTGGAGGGTTGTGTCAAATGCCTTAGCTAGGTCAAGATAGGTGGTATGCACTGTCTTTCCCTCATCTAGGGCTTTGGTGACTTTTTTGAATAAGTTAACAATGCTTAACATGCATGATTTACCTTTAATGAATCTGAGCTGAGTTGGGTCCAGAGTTTGGAGATTACCTATGTCCCTGTTAATAAAGTCCATAATGATTCTTTCCATGGCCCTGTAGATGAGACTAGTCAAGATTATGGGTCTATAAATTCCCAGGTCTGTTGATTGTCCCCCTTTGTGCAGAAGGATTACTGTTGCTGTCCTCCATTCTGCCGAAATATAGCAGGTTTACAGGCTGTGCTTAAACAGGAATCCAAGTAGGTCTGCTATGTCATGTTTTAAGATGTTTAAAAGGCAACATGAGATGTTGCCTGGTCTCATTGATGCCGCACTTTTGGCCTTGGAGAGCACTGACATGACCTGCTCTCTGGAGTTATAGGCTGAGGAATGGTGGCAGGTATACTTTGGTGGATGACTGGAGGGGAGAGAGGGGTGAAGTTTGCTCCTAATCTGTCAGCTAGCAGGTTGGCTATTACCTCCATCTGAGTATGGGTGGTGCCATCCACAACCATTTCAGTGCATAGATGGGGATTCCCTTTTAGATTTTGGATGCAGTTAAAGAACACCTTGTGATTACCCTTAGCTAGGGAGGGCATTTTTTCTTAACAATTAGCTTTAGAGGTAGTTTGTCTTTCAAAAAATTCTTAAGCATTTTTGAGCTTGATTGGGGTATCTGGTCTTATATTTACATCAAACAAGACACCTGACAGGCAGCTAAATGTAACCCGCTCCTTATCTAGCCTGGTGAGGGGAATATCTGTTTTCTCACAACAGAGTCATCTATGAACAGTACATTAGATTTTGTTGTGTTACACCTTGCGAGCTTATTTGTTGAGGTACTGGTGTTTGTGTGTGTTATGCGTTGTGGTTGTTTTTTGCATTGTTATGTGTGTAAGTGGTTTCCACTGGGGAGGCCTCTGATCTTTTGATAAGTTACTAGTGAGCATCTCTGTATATGTGGGCTTATGTCTCATGTCCTTATGTACAATGGGAAGTGTGTGTGTGCTGACAACCTGTTTGGCATTCAATTTGTCCTTATGTGAGAGTCTCGACTCCAGTTTCATAGTTTAACTATATCTTTGACTTAAAGTATTTATTTGTTTCAGGAGTGAAAGGTTTTCAGTGTACATGAGACAACTGCTACATTTCCTCAGGATGTCCATGTCTATCAGGATGGCCAGAGAGATTATGGGAAACTGCCTGTCCATGATAGCAGGCTCTTACTGTCTGTTTTATTATGGAAGGAAATTGGTTAATTTGACAGGAATGTGTTGGTAGCACCAAGACTACAAGGGGGCCTCTACTTTGTGTAGACTAAGGTTGAGCAAAAACGCAATGCTGCTCAGTGTGCAAGTTGCTACAAGAGTAGGCAAAAGGCTTGGAAGGGTTTCACTGACAGCTGTCTAGGGAAAACCGAGCTTCTAGGCTTTTACATTTCTACAGGGCACTGCTAACAACCACTGACTGAAGATCAGAATAATGCAAATGCGAGGCTTAAATATGAGCAAAGAGAAGAACGTTTTAACCGAACTACCAATCAGGAAAGAAAACAATGAGTCTTTCACCAGCAACTAACAGATAGAAAGCAATAAAGTGCAATTAACTACTTAAAACAGCAGACTGTACAGGTTTTTTTGAAACTGCTGAACTACTGTCACAGTATATGAGAAGTACAAAAAATACTTAGGTTCATAGGTTCATAGGTAAGTACTAGGCTATCTGCCCGAGGGCATCTATAAGCCTAGCCAGAATGTGTTGGCTTTCGCCGCCCCCTTAGATTAATTCCCTGTGCCTTGGTCCAGCAGAGCCATTAGTTCCCTGTGCCTCTGTCTAGCAGAGCCACTGCAGTGATCCGCTAGGTAAATTTTCTGTTTCTCATCCACTCGTCAAGGTTTCTCCTGAAGAGCGTTAGTGAGGAGCTCTACCTAATGTAGACTGGAATCCTGTTCCAAAGCATGGGGAGTCTCTGGGGCAGGAATCTATCCCTCCAGCACGTCCTATTTATCACTGAGGTGAAGTTTAGATCCCTAGAGCGTGTCATACCTGTCAACCTAGAAACATCAAAAATCTGAACAAGGCCCATGAAAAATAGGTACAAATCTGTACGCTGATTAACGAAAAATTTGCATGCATACTTACACGACCCCACCCACCCCAATGGAATTGTGGGATACCACCTTTCAAAAGCAAACTGAAGAACACAACCAAAATACAGCACCAGAGCCCCCCTGCAGAGATTCTAATGTCCCATTACCTGGCTATTTCACCCCATTTACCATAAACACAAATGTGTGCAAACTGCTTTACTTCTACAATGATAATTTGGAATTTATTTTTACATTTTATAGCACAATGCACAAACACTAATAGATGATATCTGCTAAACAAAGCAATACTGTCTCACAATGAAAAGAGACTTGGCATTAAAACTTCTCTGCCCTTGAAACTCACATTCATTGACAGCATTGAAACCCACACCACATCCAAAGAAAATGCATCTGGCCAGTGGTGGATAAAGATTACCTTTGGGCTGCTTTCAAATCATAGGCCCCTTGCACACAAAACGAAAGATATACATGCGTTCTTTGACACAGCTTCCTGACTTTATTAAATTATATTCCTTGTACAATACAGCACTCTTGTTAGACTTGTTAGAGAGCATTTTAAATTTTTAAACATTTTTCTAGTAGGCAATGAAACAAAATGCATGAACCAATAATGACAAAACTGCCCTCCCTATTTAGAACATTTCCATCATAAAAGTTTACTTCTACACACACACACACACACACACTATATATATATATATATATATATATATATATATATATATATATATATATATATATATATATATATATGTGTGTATATATAAAATGACAGTGTGAGCCATAGGCATCTTGCACAGCTTTTTGCACTTATTTTCAATTTCACTTTTTTTTGTGGGGGCAAAAGTCCAGAAACCAGGGACACATTTTAAACATTGCTTGTATAATTTTGGAAAGTTACTTGAATAAAATGTTGTGCTACCACCATGCATTTCACTGCCAGGTCTTGAACCCAGGACACTACACTCAGAGCAACATACCACTAAGCCAAATCACCACTTTCCTGAAAGACAGGAATACTGAAACTTAAATGGCTATCATTTAGTGAATTCACTTCTCACTTCTCACCATAGCTCTCAACGTCTTAGCACAAAATACCTGGACAAAGCCAATAATGGGGGAATACTGCCCCAAAATAGGGACACATTTCAAATACTGATCTTATAAACTTAGAAAATTGCTAGAATAATAGGTTTTGTGTTAATATTTATTTTATGAAGAATATGAAGTCTGAAATTTAAATGTCTGGCATTATTTACTGAATTAAATTCTTCAGTGATTTGCCAAAAAAGCCTGAAAACCACAGATTTAATGAGGAGCAGAACAAAAATACGACTCATAAATTCACAAGTGGTGGTGGCTAGTGACTTTTTACCTGTACCCAAGGTACAGGGTTTAAGTTGGGGCATTTTCACACACACACACATATACACAGTCACAACTTAAGAAATACAGTATCACAGAGATGTGGAAAACAGACTATTAGGATCCATTATTTTGTAATGGATGACAAATATATTTTCTATTTATAAGTACATATTTTAAGTGCATAAGCTAAATGTTGAAAGTTAAAGATAACATCTCATTCTGGCAATGGGACATAATCACCTTGTAGATGGCTATCAAAGGTATTTCTGTTTGCAGTCTGCTATTGAGAACAAACTTTTCTGTTGCTCTTTTGATTGTAGCCCTGAAGTTTTTTTTTCTTAAGATCTCATTTTTTTCATAACGATTCCCTTATTGTTCGTACGTCCTGTACACGGTATGCCTGAGAGCAGTCTTAACCAGTGTATCCCTATATTCAGCCTTTACTCTATTCTCAGTAACATCTGGCCACTGTTGGAATTGCCTGTATTTAGTATCAGTGAGCTTGCTAATAGGAAACACTCTGCAAGAGGCTTAAAAGAAAGCAGCAGGCCATTTGTAATGTCATTTGTGATGTGAGTCGATTACATAATTGAAAAACTGGCAAGCCTAACTTGAATGACTTGGAAGAAACCCCTCATTTTCTAGGTCCAGCAGGCTGTTCTACACACGCACACACACAAACGCACGCACGCACGCATGAACGCACGCACTCACATGCGCACACACGCATGCACACACCCACGCACACACTCACACACGCACGCACACACATGCACACTTTCTCTGTTGAAGTGAAAACAGTACCTTGCAACAGTTATTTTGCTGGTCCTATAAACTCTCCTTGCCGTACAGACACTCAGAAATAACCTCGCTGTTCTTTGCAGGAAAAAAAAAATAAACTCCTTCCATTCTTATAGCATAAATTCTCCGTTCCTTCCTCGTAAGTGTTCCTTGCAGAAAAACAGCTTAAAAATGCATACAATCTATGAGTTTACTATTTATTGTTAACACCATAACAATTTATTTTCTTCTACTTACTGAGTATTAGACAACTTTTGCATGACAAGTAAGTTCTAAGGCTAGTCCTAGATTGACTACATGTTTGGATATATATTTATCACATATAAAAGTGTACAGCTCAACAATTAAACAGTCGAATTTAAATCACTTCTGAGCAGTAACTATCCCAAAGTCTGATCAAGACAGCAGACAGCTGCGGCTAAATAACAATTGCTACCAGCATATTTAATAGTATCTCACAGATGTAAAAAAATCATGTAACTGCACAGTTACCATGTAACTGGGATGGTCAATACTTCATATATAATCACCTGACATTGCTTTTTATATACAGTCTAAGGAATGAACACCTTCTAAAATAAGAGCTTGCATTTTCTCCATGGCAGCTTCCTCCATTCTTGTGCAGAAACCTCATTCTCGCCGGAAAGCTCATTCAAACAGCATAAACTCCCTCCGTTTTCACTGGAAAGCTCATTCTCTCCAGTCTCCATTCAAACAGCTGGAAAGCTCAGTTCTGACAGGCTGATGGAGCTGACGTCATCGTGCACGCAATGATGTCAGCTCAAAATGCACGGAAGAAGAAAAAATGAAAAAACAAAGCTGGAAAGCTGGAAGAAAATCAGAAATGAAGGGGTGCCACTTGGGAATTGTGGCACCCCATCATTTGGACACCAAAACTCATTGTTTACCGAGTTATTCGGTACGGTTGGGAGGTCTGGAGCATGTGAGTCTTGGGGATTTGTTTTTTTTTAGGTGGAGAATGTCCATCAATTCTGGGTTGGACATGGCCTTGTATGTCAGGCAGAGATCACCTCTCTGTAAGCGGTATGCGACCGAGTATAGCTGGAGTTTCTTCAGTCGGGCTGCATAGGGCATCTGTTTGAGGCTAGTAAGCCTCTTGGTGAGGTACTTCTGTGTTCTTTCCAGCTGTTGCAGGTGTCTTGTAAGGTACATCCCAAATGGGGCATTGTACTCCATGATGGGTCTGATGAGTGATGAGTAGAGGGGCACAATAACCTCTTTTGTTCTAGATATGAACCCTTTTGTGATTAGGCGGGCAACATAGAAGGATTTTCTAACCACCTTGGCAATATGATTATCAAAGGAGAGATTACTATCTACTTGGGTCCCCAGATCCCATCTTACATTTTCTGTATTTAGGGGACTACCACGTATGTGGTAGTTCGTGGGTACTTTGTTTTTTCCAAAGGGGATGACTATGCACTTTTTGGCATTTAGCTTGAGGCCATGATTTTGACACCAGATATCTGTCTCAGTGAGACCCTTCTGGAGGATGTCGGTATCAGCTGGAGAGTCAATTATTGCCCCCAGTTTGCAGCTGTCTGTGAACTTGGTCAGCCATAGTCCTCCTGTGCTTGCCTGTACCTCTGAGAAGTATATACCGAACAGAAGGGGTCCCAGGACTGAGCCCTGGGGGATGCCACTTGTAACTGGTTTAGACTCGGACCTAAAGCCTGCAACTCTCACCGTGCGGGTTCTGTCTGTGAGCCATTTGGCAACCCATCTTGTGATGTAGGGGTTTATGTTCAGGCTGGTGAGCTTGACTATAGTATCAGAATGGGGAATGATGTTGAAAGCCTTTGCGACATCTAGGTAGGCTGTGTGGACCTCCTTTCCCACATCTAAAGCCTTGTTAACTGTCTCACAGAAGTCTACCAGGTTTAGGAGGCATGGTCTGCCCTTAACAAAGTCAAACTGTGACAAGTAACATTAAGAAAAACAGTTGTTTCACACCTGCACATGTGACACCAGCATCTTCAGTGTCGGCAGTTGTGCTACAGAAGTGGATTGGCTGAAAACTTTGAAAGATGACATTCATTCCCTCTGCACTGGACATCATCCAAAGTAATAGGACCTGAGCTCATCCCAAAATATGCATTCCCCCTCAGCAGAAACAGCCTGTCTACAACCAACTTCTCTCCAGACAATGTTGGCATAATTTATATCCCATAGGTCATCACACATAGTACCCTACTGTGAGTTGTAATAGATCTCAACTCAACCAGAACAGTGCTTGGGTCCATTCACAAGACATAATGTTATGGAAATGTTACTTGCTAAAATGAATAAAAAAGAATTTAAGGTGCATGACGTCACTTATTATATCTTAATATCAATTCTCCACTTTTAGGGAATTAAAATAGTATACTGAACGTCTGTAATGCAGTTACAAAAAAAAAACTATGGTGAACTGTTCATTTACAAGATAACAAATGTACATTTTAAAATTGAGTTTAGAATTATTAACCAATTTCTTATGTGTGTGTAGGATAGATTACATTCCCAAACAGTATTAGATGTACATAATCTCAGAGTTCCTCCCTAACCCAATTCAAGTGCAACTTGGAAAATTGGATGGGATACTGGAAAATCATCCCTGGTTTGACAACTATGTCTCTAATGGACACTGGGAACCTGTAAATGGTTCAGCACGCAGGCCCATGCTTACACTTATCAAAGGTAGCAGAGATTTGGGATGCATGGCTAGGTTTAAAAAAGGCCCTTGCGGTAGTTAGCCTAGTAAACACCTATGATCTTATTAACAAAATGGCACAACAGAGCTATGACAAAACTCTCACAGAGCATCTGTCTGAAACAAGAATAACTATAAACAATTTACTACTGAAATAAATTACTAGTTTTGCATGGGAAAATTTAGTAAATTATTTTTTAAGCCATTATAAACTATTATACTGTCACAATTCATATGACATACTAACTGAGAATACTAGGATTACTTACTTAATTGCATTATTTTTATGATATCTCCACTTACAGATCTGTTACATATAGTTCATCATATTACCTCACATTTTCAAATGTGCAGCTGTTTGGCACTTGTTTTGCAGACAGTATTCTGCATCTGCCACCCCCCCTCCCCCCAAAAAAAAAAAAAAAAAAAACTATGGTGAACTCTTCACTTAGCAAGGTAACAAATGTACATAATTAAATTGAGTTTCCAACTATTAACCAATTTCTTATGTGTGTGTAGAATAGATTACATTCCCAAACAGTGCTAGATATACATAATCTCAGATACATGCTGACTTGTATGCAAATAGAACTGAGCTGAATGTTCAAAATAATAACATTATAATTAAGTAAAAATGTTCTCATGATCCATGTTCTCCTGTCTAGAGGATGCTCTGCATCACAGTTCGTGCTTAAAGTAGTTGGCCTATACAACTCTTCCCATGATAGGCATGATCTGACTTCTGTGCTGTTGGGGGAGTTTTGGATGAAGACAATCAGCATGCTTTGGAAAAGTGGAAAATATTTTGTGATTTTTTTTTTTTAATTCTTTTGGTATTTTCCATGACAAGAAGAATCTTGGATCTACTATACAAGTGAAACAGCTTATACATTTTATTCTACAATGAATTTATGGTGTGGACCACCAGAGTTATTTGTTCTTGTATTTTATGCGATACTTGGTTCTTGTGGAACTGCTTGCTCTCATCATTTTTCTAAATGGAAGTAGATTTTCCCTCTGAAGCAAATTGCTGCATTAAGTCAAGAGTGGTGAAGTCATAAGTGATGTTAATATGTTGTCATACAGAATGTTGTGGCTGGCACTTTAATAGTCTTTAAATGCATCCGTATTTTAAGAATCAGGAAAATAATGTGTGGTCTAATTGGTTTTCTTATGAACTGTTCAAATGTTTTTTTTTTTGTATTATGTCAAAATATTTTGGGGCATAACCTATCATGGAGTGAGTTTTGCTCAGACTAATACCTTATACTATGTATACATGAAGTGGATGAGTGCTCTAGTTTTAGCTCAGGCATAATCTTCTTAATTTTTAGAGGCTTTGGAAGTAATTGTCTTACAGCTTTTAGCATAAAAATTCTATTGTGATTAGTGAATGACTGTTGTGGAGGTATATGAAGCTCACAGAAAAAATTTTTGGGAGAGAGGAAAGCCTTCAAGATTTGTGAAGTGTAGTTACAGTTGCCAAAAATAATGTAGTTTTTGCTAACTGGGAGATTACATGGAATATTAAAGAATCTTACATGGTCACTGGGGACAAGGGAGGTTTTCTGTATGAACTATTAGTGTACAACTAATCTTGTACAGAGTGGTCTGTACTTCAATAATAGTCTTAGTTTTTGGGTCCCTATACCTCTGACTGAAGGTGATATGCTTCTTGTTGAATACAGATACTTCACCACCCTTGCCACTGGTCAGAATGTATGAAAAGCAATAACCATTCTGTTTAGGGATTGCCATCAATACAGTCAAACAAAGTCTTAGTGCCTGTGCAGACACTGATGTTTTTCAAATATTAGAATGCCTCTGGATCAGGGAATTTATTGTTTAGACTTCTTGTAACTGGTAGAGCCAATTAATGTGATCTGATTTTGTAACTGGTATGTTAGTTACATTGTAATGTCCATCTGTTGGACCCTACATAGAATGGGCACTGGGGAAGAGAAAGGTTTTTAGCAAATATGCAGAATCCTTAGAATGTGAGGTACAAACAAAACTCAGCAACCTAAACCAAATTGTTGAATATCTTGCTGCATGCTGACACCTACTTCATCCCTATGAAAATACTTTAAGCATTTGACCAATAATTGAAGCTATTTATCTTTTCATCGTATTTGGGCATTATTCAAGGTGAAGAAAGGATTCCACTTATGACCACTGTCTTACCTGCACTGGCATGAAAAATTCTGGCATGTCTCTCTGCATGTCCCTCTGTGTTTTATGTCTCATGTTGTTTAGCACTGCATGCCTACTACCATATCATAGCCATGTTCATTAGGAGTAAGGGTCTGAGGGCTATTGCAGTATCAGAAATCTTGATAACTGGTACCTGAAAGACAGTTCACTGTAACCCTTTCCATTTTGCTCCTTGAGAGTGATACACCACTATGACAGACAGAGTCACCTGTTTCAAAAACTCTTCAATTGCTGCTGTGGTTCTGAGTAGATGATTTGAAGTGATTTTTGTCAGGGTGTCTCTTTATAGTAGGTGTGAATGAGGTGGATGAGTGGGCTGTTTCTAGCTGAGGCATAGATATCTATCTTTCTTCAAAGACTGACACAGCCTTAGTAGAAGGCATTTTATTAAAATAATGTGATAGAGGTATAGGAAGCTCAAAGCACAGTCTTTTGGGTGAGAGGGAAGACTCCAGATAAGTTAGGTATTTACTCCTATCACATATAGATTGACTAATGCTAAGAACTGGTTCATTATATGTTAGCATATGTCAATTAGTACACAGTGGCAGGAGAAAGTATTAAAAAACTGGCAAAAAAGGAAAAGCTATCTGTTCTTCCATCTGGTACAGTGTTTATTTATTTTGACCAGTAGAGTTAATACAGCAGATGGTTTTGAGGTAGTTACTAGACCCACAGTCAAGGAGACTATTAAGAAGCCTTTCCCACATGCCCAATTGCTACCAAACACTGCCTGGTTAATTGATTTCTTAAAAGTCACATTGTACGCAAGTGAAGATGCAAAGATTCAAACCCATGTCTCCTGGATGAAGAAGCAGCTCATTAACAAGTCAGAACGTTAGTTCCTGCACTAACGACCTGATGGTAGAATGCACACACAACATAGAGAAGGCTCTGCAGTGATTGGTAGTCTTGTTCAAGATGGTGCTCATTATACAAGTAAGATGGAAAAAGGGGTTAACTTGTGCACTAAGCTGGTAGAAAAATAAGAAAGAGTATCTCAATCTTTTGCAGAATTATGGAAGGAACTTGCCGGCTTGATCTTCTGTTGTTCACCAGTATGAGTAGCTAACATGACATTGAGAGAAACTTATAAAAAAATTCATAGTAAGGACAGAAAAGTCAAAAGCCACTATATTTAAAAAGAGCAACATTTTTTTTCTGAGAAGACCCTTGCTATTCTGGTGTAGAGAAAACATTGGAAGGGCAAATGTATTTATAGAGTTTAAGAGGAGTAACTTCACAAAATTATACTCCTGTTCTTATTAGCAAAAACTACCGAATGAGGACAGGGAGAGAAGTTTTGGATCAAATTAACGTCAGGTGCAGATAGGCAGAGAGACAGTGGGTTTAAGAATACAACAGGAACAGGGACAGATGATGAAAAAATTCTTCAAAAATTATCTCTGTTTCTGAATGTCATGAAACAATCTCAAGCTAATATCTTAATAATGCTAAACACATTAATATTTGTAAAATTAAACTTAAAACAGGTAAGATATTGAAGGGAAAGGTATGTGTGTTGAGTATACCACTTCTCAGATGCAGTCTTCCCATCCATATAAAGCAGAGTTCTTCCTTGACCATATTCAGATATAACCTTAACCAGTGGATGGGAAATCAGAAATTCTCCATTCATCTGTCCCCTACATCTCTAATGGATAGAGAATAACTGTAAATGCTTAACAATGCATGCCCCAACTAACACAGTCCCCTTGAAAATAAACTCTAGGGCACCAAAAGTATCGGATACATTTGGGATGCATGACTCTGCTTACAAGCACCCTTGCAGGCATTAGCTTGTTATACATGCCTATGAACCTAAGCAATGAAAACAGCTAAAAAAGATGCAGACTGATAGACTAAACTTAAAAACAGAAAACAAAGAAGTGAGTGTTCTTCAGACACTTTACTCTTATGATGATTGGCCTGGAATTATCTCATTCTGGCAGGAGTTTAAAAGAACTCAGCAAGAAAGGATGGGAAAGTGATGACAATCTTAAGACACTTAGCTCTTTTGTGGAATGGCCTGAGCTTATCTCAAACAAATAATTTTATTATGACTCATAATCAGTCAAAACAGACAGAAACAGTTAAAGATTAACTTAAAATTGAAAACAATAAATGCAAAAAGCTATAACAGCATAAAAACAGATTGCAAAAGAAATTGAGAATTCTTCAGATACTTAACATTGCCTTTGAGTAGCCTGAAACTCTCAAATCAGCAACTTTTTGCTGAATGTAAAAAGAGCTAAAATTATTAAAATTTAACTTAAAACAGAAAAGAAGAAATAAAAATTAGCTAGAATAGATGTAAATGAAAATTATTCAGATGCAGCTCTAACTGATGAAGCGAAAGCAGTTTTAATTTTTACATTCATTGTTGAGAAAATGTAGGGATATAAATTATTGCTAAGTTCATTAAGTAACATTTGTACAGGAGGTTAGTTTTTACTTGGAAGTGTGCAAATCATACCTCTCAACTTCCAAGATTTTCACAGAATGTCCAGATTTTTCACTCAAATTTTGTGTTTCTCATAAAATTTGTGATTTTCTGGATTTTGTGGCAAATCAGTGATGACTGCATTCTCTAAATAATGACATTTGAGTTTCAGATTTCATATCCTTCAGAAAATACATGGTAACAACAAGACTTTATATTCGAACAACTTTCAAAGTTTATAAGAGCAGTATTTAAAATTTGTCCCTAGTTTTGAAGCTTTTCTGCCTATCATTTTTGGCTTTGTCCAGATTGAGAGCTATGGTTCAAATATTGTGTGTTAGCATCCTTACCGAGTTGAAATCCGCCAAATATATTCTCATACAACTCAGTGTTGTAACACAGGAATACAAGTTTGGAAGACAATAAATCAATTCAGTATACTAATTCTGTAATGAAAAGACAAGAAACAAAACCATGTGCATCAGAGAAGCTGACAAGGAATAGTCAAACATAGAAAGGCAAAACGCTTCATTTGCAGGCTTCATACAGGGGTCAAGGCAAACACCCACACCCCCAAAACATAAATAAACCTAGCACATGGTTGTATCAATTCAAAGAAGGGAGAAACCTCCCAAAACAAGTGAATCACTGTTGGCACATACTTAGAAATCTCACTATAGGGATTTCTGTGGAAAATAGCAATTGGTGATCCATTCCTTGGCATATTCGACTTTTGGAATATCAACATACCCACCTATATAGATACAGAGTATATGATTACTACATTTGTAAACAAGAAGGTAATTATGTCACATTAGTGGATGCACATAGCTACCTATATAGATACAGAGTATATAATTACTACATCTGTAAACAAGAAGGTAATTATGTTACATTAGTGGAAGCACATAGCTACCTATATAGATACAGAGTATATAATTACTACATCTGTAAACAAGAGGGTAATTATGTTACATTAGTGGAAGCACTATATTTGCTGAACATACTGGTACCATAATACTTTTAGTAACAATAACAAAAAAATAGTTTCCCAAGAGTGCAGTGTCACTGGCTGAGCAGGTAGCACATACACGTTTTATGCTAGCAGCTAAGAAGGCTTTTGGTTCTATTCCCACAAAAGGTACTTCATTTTATATATATATATATATATATATATATATATATATATATATATATATATATATATATTTTTTTTTTTTTTTTTTGTGGGAGTTTGGCATAATGGTTAAGGTGTGTATCTTACAAACACAAAGTGCAGGGTTTGGTTCTCATATGGAGTAACTGGCTAGGCTTAAAATGGCCCCCAAAGGCAGTTAGCCTAGTAATAACCTATGAGAGCATGAATCTTCTGACTCAACAGCTGTCACGCACATTATCTTTCAGCAGTTTGCACTGTTAGCAGAAGTATTTATTGAAATATTAGTAGTGACATTTTGCAATTGTGAAAGTAAGACTTCCAGCTGTATAGTAAAATAATGAATATAGCAATAAAGAGCAGTAAAGGTTTCAAAAAGCATACACCCTCCATGAATGTGGCCACACCAACAGTAAGGAAAAAGTCTAGTAATAAAGTGGACAGAGCAGTCGTGGATATTTAGTATATGGTTGTTGAGTCCTCAACTGCCACATAAGTACTCAAAGTTTAGCAGCTGATTCTGTTGTTACTTTTAATATTTTAATTATTTATATACACACTGCAGATCATACAACATCCCCTCTCTGTTGTATAACACAGAGTATTACTAAAGCAGATTGAACTTTTGATTTTATTGTTAGATTAATAAAAATAATAACTAATATGCTTATAAAATGCTAATACAAATCTAGCCACTTGTATCATAATTCCAACAGAAACTTATAATAATTTGGGTAAAATCCATTTCACATATTATTTGCTTAATTTCGACTCAGTGTATAATTTATATTCAGCTGATTCTGTAAATACCAATTTTCCATATTTTTCTGTCTGCTGCTCAATAAGCATCCATCTCAAAAAATGCCTTGACCTTTCTTTAGTTTTAAACTAACTAATCCAATTTGTATGCTTATTATAAAACAATAACCTACTACCCAGACAATATAACTACACTTAATATTAATTTTATCCTGTAATCACATTATGCTGTTTCTGTTAGCAGTCACATTATTTGACTTTACATAGTACAGTTTAGGCATGTTAACTTAGACATTGTTTTATACAACATCATTTTCTGTAATTTATGCTGTTAGTGTATGTCCTCATATAGGGTGGCCACGGTGGTGCAGAGGTTAGTGTTGCTGCCTCACAGAAAGAGGTTCATAGGTTCATAGGTTCATACTAGGCTATCTGCCCAAGGGCATTTATAAGCCTAGCCCATAGTTATGTGGATTTCGCCACCCCTTTAGTTTGAAGAAAACTATGCCTATTATTTTGCTGTGCCTCTGTCAAGCAGTGACACTGAAGTAATCCCTGGGGTATATCTGTGATCTCCCATCCATTGGTCAAGATTCCTCTTGAACAAGGCCAGCGAGGTGCTCTGCCTCACATGTACCAGGATTTTGTTCCACAGCATAGGGAGTCTCTGGGTGATGAATCTGTCCCTCCAGCACGTTCTATTAATAACCGTGTCAAGGTTTAAGTCTCCGCCCTTGTGGTTCTGAGGATCTAGATTTTTGAGGTGAAGCATATTCATCAAATCTGGGTTTGACATGGCCTTGTATGTCAGGCACAGGTCACCTCTGAGCAAGCGGTATGCGACTGAATAGAGCTGGAGTTCTTTCAGTCGGGCAGCATAAGACATATTTTTGAGACCCTTTATCCTTTTGGTGAGGAACTTTTGGGGCCTTTCCAGCTGCTGCAGGTGTCGGGTCAGATACATTCGAATGGGGCATTGTACTCAATCATAGGTCTAATGAGTGATGAGTACAGGGGACGATGACCTCCCTTGATCTAGATGTGAATCCCTTCATGATCAGGTGGGCAATGTAGAAGGTCTTCCTAACTACTTTAGCAACGTGAGTGTCAAACGAAAGGTTACTGTCAACCTGGGTCCCCAGATCCCTGATAACTTCTTCAGTGCTCAGTGGATTGCCATCTATATGGTAGCTAGGGCTAACCTTGTTTTTCCCGAAGGGTATGACTATGCATTTCTTGGTGTTTAACTTTAGGCCATGGCTCTGGCACCAGTTATCCATTTCTGTGAGGCCCTTCTGAAGGATATCTGTGTCAGATGTGTTTTCGACTATGGCCCAGTTCGCAGTCATCTGCAAACTTTGTCAGCCATAACCCTCCTGTGTTTGCTTGTACTTCAGAGAAGTAGATGCCGAACAAGAGTGGACCCAGGACTGAGCCCTGTGGGACACCACTTGTGACCGGCTTTGAGTCTGACATGGCGCCAGCAACTCTGACCCTGTGGGTTCTGTCACTTAGCCAGTTTGAAACCCATCTTGTGATGTATGGGTTTACATTCAAGCTGATGAGTTTTTCGATGATACCTGAGTGGGGTATTGTGTCAAAGGCCTTTGCCAGGTTGAGGTAGGCTGTATGGACTGCCTTACCCTCATCAATGGCCTTGGTGACTGTTTCGAAAAAGTCAACCAAGTTTAAAAGGCATGATCTGCCTTTGACAAAGCCAAACTGGGTTGGATCCAAAGTCTACAAGTTCCCTATGTCTTTTTTTATGAGTTCCATTATGATCCTCTCCATGGCTTTGCAGATAAGGCTTGTCAAGCTAATGGGACGGTAATTTCCAGGGTCGGTGGAGGCACCGCCCTTGTGAAGTGGGACCACAGTCGCTGTGCGCCACTCCTTGGATACGTATCCTGAGGTGAGGCTAAGATTAAACAGCTGTCCTAACTGCGGGTTTAATTCCTCATTGAGTTTGTGGAGTACACAGCCGGGGACACCATCCAGTCCCATGGATGCTGTGTTTTTTGCCTTGGAGAGAGCAGTTCTCACCTGGGCGTTAGAGATGTTTGGGGGGCTTCAATCCTCTGGTATAGATATCTCTCCTTTTGTGGGGGGGGGGGAGAAGTTAGCACTGAACCTGTCAGCCAGTATGTTGGCAATGTGTGTAGGTTCAGTAATCTTCACATCATTTTGAACTAATTCTGAGCATATCTGGGAGTTTCCTCCTAGGTTTCTAACATAGCTAAAGAAGGCCTTATGATTGTCTTTTGAGTCCTTGGCGATTTTTCTCTCAAAATTAGCCTTGGATGATTTTATGAGAGCTCTTAGTTTTTTACTTATAATGATCAAGGGTGTCTTACCTTTCAAGGATTTTGCTCTATCTTGTAGTAGCTTCCTCCTTTTGTTGTAGAGCTTGTTTATGGCTGGGGTCCACCAGACTGGACGCTTGCCTTTGGTACAAAGAGTCTTAGTTTTGTTTGGGATTGCCTGATCCATGCAGTCCTGTAGGTGCTGGTAGAAGGCATTTGTTAGTGATTCAGCGGTTTGAGTAATGTTTACCACCGGCTCAGGGACCTTAAAGGAGACCACACTAGTTCTCCTGTTCGATCCTTGGTTGGGGTCCCTTCTGTGTAGAGTCTGCATGTCCTCCCTGTGGTCATGTGAGTTTCCTCCCAAAGACATGCTGTAAGTGGATTAGACACAAATTGGCCCTATGTGTGTGCCTTCTGTGGAAGGACAGGTGCTGGGCTGGCAGCTTGACACTGTAAAACTCCACTGTCAATCATGGGCAGACAAGTGATCTGCTGTGGTAACCCCTAACTGGGAAAAGCTGAAAGAAGAAGTGTATGTCCTCATATATCATTGTTCATGATCTGTAACCCATGCTGAACCTAAAATTTGTCTTACCAGAACAGTGATCCACATTAGTTAATGAAATGTAAATAAAATAAAAATATTACATCAGGGAAGTGCAATCTCTTTATCTCTTATCGGGGTTTATTAATGTATATCTCACTTACAAAACACACACACACACACACACACACACACACACACACAATTAGTGCAGGTAACAGTATGCTATTAAGTGCATTACTTCTAGGTTTGCTCTTGATAGCTAGTAAGATTTGCAACATATCATGACTCACATTTCTGTTAGTTTTGCCTGCATAAAACATTTTGCAAATAGTACATGTTGCAATGAACTCTATTTCTCTATAAGTTTATTAACCTACTTGTTTCCACTAAACTAATGTAATCATTGATGAATTTGTTTAAACTACAGGGAAGTGAGCTGTTCATGTTCTTGTTCATAGCTTCATAGGTTCACAGAAGCTTATTAGGCTAATGGCCCTAGAGCCCTTACAAGCCAAGCCATATTTATCCCGAGTTGTTCCAATTGTAAGTGTCAAGTGAGAGAAGGTTGGAGAAGTAAGGGTCTATGGTAGTTAGTAATAATTTCCTCTGTACAGGAGGAACATGTGCATCACCCCAGGAGTGATTTTGAAGTCACCCATCCATTAATCTTGGCTGCATCTGAAGAGGGTCAGGGTGGAACTCTGTTTCACATGAATTGGAAGCTTGTACCAGAGGAGTGGCAGTCTCTGGGAGATGTATCTGTCTGTTCAGCATGCCCTATTCATATGAGAATCGAGGATAAGATCCCTGGAGCGAGTGACCCTCATGCAGTTTGATTTAGGTTTGTGTAACATTTCCATTAGAGCCTGGTCAGAGGCCGCCCTGTAAGCCAGGCACAGATAAACCCTTACTAATGTGTAGGGGACAGAATACAGTGACAGGGCTTTCAGTCTTTCCATGTAAGATTTGTTTGTGTAACCTGTAATTTCTTGGTTAGAAAACTCTGTGGTCTGTCCTGTTGTTGCAGGTGTCTAGTGAGGTACATGCAAAATGTATTTTATTTAGTTTATTTTACGTTTGCTGACCGGGAAAGCCTGACTGGATATATGTCCATTATCAACGGAGGCCCAGGGAGAAAAGCTCCAGTAATACAGACAATAAAATTACAATTAAAACGTAACACTTGGCCTATGAGCTATAGTAGATAATAATATACAGTCAACAACCCAGTACATTAATAAGGTGCAACTGCACAGTAAGGCTTGGTTTACAGTCTCTGGTAGACAATAACATGCACAGACTTGGGAGGCAAAAAATGCTACAGTTTATCCTGGTTAATATAACATATAGGGTAATTCAGTATTGTATAGAGTACTGTTAAGTGTACTATTGAAAAAAAGAAGTGAGTTGTACTAAAGAGTGGTAGGTAAAAAGCAATGCAGGTAGTAGAGGGTGGATTAAGTAGCGGGGTAAGTAAGGGTAGGGTCAAGGGTGAAGGAATAGAGGGATAGAGAGTCTTGAGAGCATATAGAGAGAGAATGGATTGTAGAACTGGGTAGCAGAGGGGTCAATCTGGGTTGGAGCAAGGACATAGCCAGTGAGTGGTAAGATACCCTTTGAGGCTTTTTTTGAATTTGGTTAGTGAGGGTTCTAAGGACAGGTCGTCAGGAAGTGCATTCCAGATTCTGCCAACATAGTTAGGAAAGAGTGAGTCTCCAGCTGAGTTATTCGATTTGAGTGTTTGAACAAGGAGTTTGCTGGATGATCGTAGTGTCCTGGGATTACTGTAAGAATTAATAAGGTTTTTTTAGTCCAGGAGATTTGTCAGGTTGGTTGAGGACTTTGTAGGTGACTGTGAGCTGATTATATGAAGTAAATTGGGGAATTCTAGTTGAATAAGGTTTAGGCACTGATGAGTGTGATTTGCAGAACCAGTAGCAAATCTAGAAATATGGTTATAACAGCTTGAAAGTTTGCTCAGATCAGATTTATTCAAGTAGATTAGAATAGGAGAGGCATATAGAAGGGTTGGGAGTAGGTGAGTACGGGCGATGGCAGTCCTTGCTAATGGGTTTAGGAAATGTTTACTTCTGTATAGACACCTTAATTTTTTTTAATGGTTTTGATAGTTTGGTTGACCTACATATCAAATTTGAGCTGGTTATCGGCAACTACCCCTAGGAGTTTGGTATGTGCATCGGGGGAAATAATGGTGCCATTGTTGGATTTTATAGTAAAGTAGAGTTTGGAAAGGGAGCACTGTACTTAATTACTGGTCTGATGTGGGCCGAGTATGCAGGAATTAACATCCTTAAATCTAGATGTAATGCCTTTACTTATAAGATGTGCCACATAGAAGCATTCCTTTACTACTGTTGATACATGTGGTGAAAGTTCAGGTTGCTATCAACCTGAGTACTCAGATCATGTATTGCTGGGTCTACAGTTAGGGGATGGTGTCTATAATGCAATTAGCAGGGAATTCAGCTTTACAAAGGAGAATAATAATGCATTTTTTTGCATGTAGCTTTATTCTGTGCCTTTGGCACCAATCATTTGTCTGAGTTAACCCTGTCTACAGTAGTTTAACATCACTGGGGGACTCGGTGATTGCTCCCAATTTGCATTCATCAGCAAACATGATCAGCCACAGGCCATGCAAGTTTGCCTGGACTTCTGAGAAATAAATTCCAAACAGAAAGGGGCCCAGTACAGAACCCTTTGGTACATGACTGGTGACTGATCTTTTGCTGTAGGTGAAATCAGGTGGTTACCCATCTGGTAGCACAGGGCTTAATTCCCAATTGGAGGAGTTTCTCTATACTACATAAGTAGGGGTTTGTGTCAAATGTCTTGGCTAGGTCAAGATAGGTGGTATGCAATGTCTTTCCCTCATGCAGGGCTTTGTTAACTTTCTTGAAGAAGTCAGCAATGCTCAACAGGCATGTTCTACATTTAATGAATCCAAATTGGGTTGTGTCCAGAGTTTGGAGAATACTTATGTCCTTGTTAATAAGGTCGATAATGATTCTTTCCATGGCCTTGCAGATGAGGCTAGTCAAGATTATGGGTCTATAATTTCCAGGGTCAGTTGATGGTCCCCTTTGCGCAGAGTGAATACTGTTGCTGTCCTTCATTCCACTAGAACATAGACAGTTCGCAGGTTGTGGTTAAACAGGAATCTAAGTGGGTTTGCTAGGTCATGATTTAAGTTGTTTTAAAGGCAACCTGGGATGCTGTCTGGTCCCATTGATGCCATTTTTTTGGCCGTGGAGATAGCCAAGATGACCTTCTCTCTTGAGATAATAGGCAGATAAATGGTGGCTGGTATACTTTGGGGGATGACTGGAGAGGAGAGGGAGGTGCAGTTTACTCCATATTTGTCAGCTAGAAGGTAGGCTATTACCACCAGTTGAGTGTGCTTGGTGCCATCCACAGCCAGTTCAGTGCATAGCTGGGTATTCCCTTTTAGATGTCAGACTTTTATAGTTAAAAAAAAGCCTTGTGGTTATCTTTCACTAGGGAGGCTAGTTTTGCTTCATCATTAACTATGGAGGACATGACAAGATCTGTAATTTGTTTGTTTAAGCTAGGCATGGATTTCTTCCACTGTTGAGGCACTTCCATCTTGTTCTTGGACAGCAGTTTCCCTCTCTTGTTGTATAGCCTGTTTAAACTAAGGGTCAACCAGGGAGACTTGCTTATTCATCAAGATCTGGCTTTAATTCTGTCAGGTACAACCAATTCTATACAACTGCTAAAGTGGTTATTCAGGTCATTGGTGTACACCTCTGCATAGCAGTCTATGTTATCTGCATTCAAGGGGGCTTTGAAACTTCTTATACAATCCCTTAGTAGGAGGTAATTTGTCTTTCAAAAATTCTTAAGCATTTTTGAAGTTGATGGGATATCTTCTCTTATAATTACATCAAATGAGACTGATTTATAGATTAATCTTACCAGAGAGGACATCATATGTGGGATGCAATGGTCTCCCATGTTAGTGAGTACTTTGTCCATGACCTTTGAGTCTCTTGTGGGTGTGCTTAATAGCTGTTTCAGAGTAGTTGCTTTGACAAAGTCCAACAACCTCTGTGCCAGCATAATTGTGGTTGTGTATGTTTCTCAGTCAATGGTAGGGTAATTAAAACTGGCTATGAGTAAGGTGTCGGGCTGTATGGCAAGTGACTCCACAAAGTCCAGATATGTGATATGCTTTTCTAGTTTTGTGGTGGGGGACCTATAGCTAGCTATGATGGGGTAGGAAGCTCTGCCTGTTGTTAATTGGATATGGAGTGCCTCAAGAGAGTCATACAGTTTGACCAGTCTCAAGGTGTACTTATCCTTAATGAAGTGGATCCTTCTCCTCCTTTAATTCTTTCATGGTCAGTTTGTGGTCAGAACATATGGAAGGCATTGTAGCCCTGCATAGCCAAGATGCTTTCCACCCCTTTGAGCCATGTCTCTATGACTGCATGGATGTCAGCATCTTCCAAAGTGATGAGGGCTTCCAGAAATGGCAGTTTCTTATTTAGACTCCTAGTATTAAGCAGCAGTGCCTTGAGTTTATCTAGAGTGGATTTTGTTATGTTGGGAGGTCAGTTATTTTTGACACCACTTAAAAAAGACACAATAGATGTAGCTTATGCCTTTGCTAGTATCCAAAAGTGTAGAGGAGACAAGTGCAGACCATCTCTAGTAAAGCAGTGTGCACTATCGAACATGTCTTCCCTGGCTAACAGATACTGGATCCAGTTAGACTCTTCATATAGTCCAGTGAGGTACGTCCAAAGTCATTCACCCCAACATTTATTTATTTTATTTTATTTATCTGGCATTTGTGAACTTGGTTAGTCCAAATGGGCTAGAAGCCCATTTTCAGTTGAGACCCAAGGAAAAAAGCTCCAATACAGACAAATTAAAGTACATAAATTACAAGCTCGAATATAGCGAATTATAATACATTAGCTCCAGAATACAGTGAAAGTATAGTATCTGCAAGCTCCAATATAGACAATTATAATACACCAGCTCCAAAATATAGAGAAAGTATAGTAAGTACACATGATAAAACAAATATATATTTTTTTACATTGAACATGTATTCAGCAATTGAATTTTCAAAGAGACCGAGAAGGAGTCCACAGAAAAAGACAGGTATTTACAAATGAACAAGCAATATGTACATATGTACATGTGGTGGAGAAAGTATAACTTAAGGAATGTATTCTTAGAGTAGGACTAAGGTTAATGGGAGAAAATTAAGAGGTGTTACAGTAGGATTTCTCTGTAGTAGGAGTGAAAAACATATAGTAGTATAATGAACTAGGTAGGAGCAAGACAGGGTCAAGTCTTGGTGTTGAGTAGGTGAAGTTTACGTTCCTTTTTGAAGTGTTTAGGGTGGGGAATAGCCCTTATGTGTGGGGGGAATTTATTCCAAGTTTGGGCTACAGTGCATTTTTAAAGTAGTTTATAACCATTTTGTTAGGTTGGTAAGTATCCAGGAGATGCTGGTTGGAATTGCAGAGAGTGTGAGTAGGGGTTTATGAGGAGGCCAGGGAGGAGAGGGCTGGGCAGGTAGATGGTTTGTATAATACAGGGTGTGAGATTTGTAACTCTGATAGTAGGAGTTCTCGAGGGAATTCAAGCCATTGGAGAGAGTTAAGTGCAAGGCAGTGGTGGGAGCTGTGAGGAGAGTTGGTGGCAAATGCAGTTACTTTGTGGTAAGTTTCTTGGAGTTTGGAGAAAGTTGTAGCCTGTATGTTAGTTAAGATTGGGGCAGCATAGAGAAGGGAGGGGAGGAGGAGAGCCTGAGCCAGGGATAGTCTAGTGTTAACAGTTAGAAATTTTTATAATAGTATAGTAGACCTAGTTTTTGGTGTTTTTTTTTTTTTTGTTTTTTTTTTTGTTTTGTTTTTTTTTAATGCTTTGCAAGATATGTAAGTTAAATTTGAGTTCATCCTCAATGATGGTACCTAACAGCTTAGAGAAGATTGTGTGATGGTCATATGAGAGGTTGTGATGACAAATGTAGATTTATGTTGAGAGAGGGAGAACAAGGGAGAAAAAGCAGGAGTTTATTTTTTTTTGTTTTTAAGATGAGTCAGTTATCAGACAGCCACTTTTCAATGGACAGAAAGGCGTCTTGGGTCTGAGCGTGGAGTTCTGAGATGTTATTGGAAATGGAGATGAGAGGGGAATTGTTGAGTATTGTATTAGGAAGGATTGTTTGCAAAACATGTGATGATTATTTGTGAAATTGTTAAACAGTAGGCGACCCAGGATGGAACCTTGGGTACACTAGATGTAACAGGAAGGGAGGGCGACCAGGAAAAGAGCCATCTGACAAATTACTGCCTATTGGAGAGGTAACTAGTGAACCATTGAAAGGAGGGAGAAGAGAGTTTGAGGTTAGCAAGTTTAGATGGAAGAATAGGGTGTGAGATGTGTCAAAGGCTTGGGGAGGTCGAGGAAAAGAGAGGATGCAAGTTGGTTGTCATCTCTAGCCTCAGCTACTTTATAAGTAAATGATAAGAGGGCGGAAGTTGTGCTGTGGTATGGACAAAAACCATGTTGAGTAGGTGTGTGGAGGTTTGAATGCATTTTTCAAGTATTTTAGAGAAACAGGATAGTATAGCTATGAATCTCTAGTTAGATGCATCAGTAGAATCCCCCCCTTTAGGCAGACAGATGGTGAAGAAGGACTTCCAAATGTCAGAGATTCTTGAATGGATCTACTGATTAGCAGGGATACAGGGAAGGCTATAGATTCAGCAGCTAGTTTGAGGAAGATAAGCGGGATGTTGTCTGAGGAGGGAGAGCAGGCTTTCAGCTTAAGGAGAAGTGATTTGACATATGCAGTAGTAACAGGCTGAAAGGTGAAGAGGTTTTCACTGAGTGAGTTGGAAGGGGTAGAAGGGGTGTTTGTGTTGTGGTTAGTGTGTGTAAGTTTTTGGACAGTATCAATGAAGTGATTATTGAGAAGGTTAGCAGTTTCTAGAGGAGTGTTATTAAGGAAAGGGGAGGGAGTGGAAGGGCAACCAGGCTGGAGAATTTTGTTAAGGCTGGACTAGAATTTATATGGGTTATATTTACAGTTTAACTGGGAAGAGTTGTAGTAGGACTTTTTGTCATTGTTGATTTGTTTTTTATGAGGGTTCATGAGTTCCTTGTAGCTTTTTAACAGGACTAGTGCTCTGGTTTTAGCACAGGCTTTCCAAGCACTATTTCTTCTGCGCATAAGAGATTGAGTTTCCTTAGATAGCCAGGGACCATAATAAGCTTTGATTCTAATTCTCCATGAGGGGTGAGGGAATTAAGAGTATCTAGAAAAATGTGGTTAAATTTTTGCACAGCTTCATTGAGAGGCAGTTGCCAAAAGGAAGGACTAGTTGATGCTAGATACTATGGAGTTAAATAAGTTGGCATTAAAGTTAGAGAGTTTATGGCAGTCTCTGTAGGAGTGTGTTTGGGGTAGCTGAGAAGAGGGTCTATGAATGGGGGTGGGAAGATGATCACTTAAGATGTCAGGTAAGGTACAGGGGGATGTGATAGAAGTTAGGGGAGATAGTGAGGATTCAGTCGATAGTAGGATTGGAAGAAGACATTTTGTGCAAGCAGGTGTGGGATGTTGTTAGTTGGTGGAAACCCTGTAAATTGATGCTTTTTGGTGGAGAGTCAGTTGTTAGTTAAGACCAATCAATATTGACATCTCCAAGGATGAGGGCTTCATATGGTACATTTTGGAAAAAAAACAGGAAAGGATTTGTTCAAGGGTTGGACTATTATTATCTGGGGGATATATAAGGAGACATGGACAAAGACAGAGTCATACCAATACTTGTGATTGAGTGATTGAGTGCTTGAATGACTTGACAGATCCTGGCACCTGAGAGGCAGCTAATATTTACCTGCTCCTTATCCAGCCTGGTGAGGGGGACATCCATGTATCTCACAATAGAGTCATATATTGCCAGTACATTATATATTGTAGTGTTATGCCTTATGGGCTTATTTGCTGAGACACTGATGTGTGTGTGTGTGTGTGTTATTATGTGCTGTGGTTTGGTTTGCATTGTTGTGTGTAAGTGGTTTCCATTTGTCGGGCCTCTAATCTGTTGGTAAATTACTAGTGATTACCTCCACATATGTGGGTTTGTGTGTCATGTCCTTATTTAGTGTGGCAAGTGTGTGTGCTGACAACCTGCTTGACATTCAGTGTGCCCCAATGTGAGAGTCTTGCCTCCAATTCCATACTGTAACTACATCTCTGACCTAAAACATTTGGTTGTTTCAGGTGTAAATGGTTGTCAGTATATATGAGACAACTGCTACAGTCCCTCATAATGCCCATGTCAATCAGGCTGCCCAGAGAGATTATGGGAAACTGCCAGTCTATGAGATCATGCCCTTACTGTATGTTTTATTAGGCAAGGGAATTGGTTAATTTGACAGGAATGTGCTGGTAGCACCAAGACTACAAGGGGGACCTATACTTTCTGGAGACAAAGTTTGAGCAATAAGTCAATGCTGCTCAGTGTGCAAGTTGCTACTAGAGTAGGATAAAAGCTTGGAAGGGTTTCACTATCACTTGTGTAGGGAAAAATTGCTCTTCTAAGTTTTTGCATCTCTACAGGGCACTGTTAACCACTGCTGAGTGAAGAGCAGCACAGCACAAACTCAAGGATTAAATATGAGCAAAGAGAAACAAATTTTAAGCTAACTACCATTCAAGAAAGCACATAATGAGCATTTCTTTCCAACTCAGACAGGTTAGATCAGCACATGTCTGCCACAAGCATGCAGAAAAGCACCTTTTTAATTTAGAATAGCTGGTTTTGAGCCAAAGTGTAACAAGACCACACAAAGTACCTCCAATAGCCATACAAGTAACAGATACAAAGTATTACAGTGCAATTATCTATTTAAAGCAGCAGCAGACAGTACAGAAGTGCAAAAAAAAAAATACTTAAAGCCCTTTTGTGTGTTTCCCAGCTCAGACTGACCAGGTAAACACCTACTGTGACTAGAAGAATAAACCCAGTAATCCTAAACTAAAAGCACAGCACCGAAAGGAAAATGCTACCATAAACATATTTAAAAGATGCAAACTGCTACCACATACAAAGCTGGCACTTATTTCTTCATTAAATCTGCTTGCCTTTATCATCAAAAAAAAAAAATTATCATTCCTTTTCCTACATTCACTGGGGTTTAACACACCACTTTACCCAGGCCTATAGTACCTAGAATTATTTTGTGATTACCTCTAATAATATTTTTCTTATGATAACAAACAGAATTAAAACTTAAGCAACTAGACAGGTCAAAATTTAGACAGATGAATAAATTACTGCTTCCATTAAAGTTATTCTCATGTCTTCAAACTCTTACGATTGGACTATAAAACATATTTCTTCTAGTACTAATGTAATTTATAGGCATACCACTACCGCTGCTAACTTCAGGAATCTGGTGTTTTTTTTCCTGACAGTAATGGGACAAGAGGAAGTGATTAAAGCTATCTATTACAATATAGATACTTGGCTAATTAGTTTGAGTGGAAATCAAACACCTAAAGAAGCTGTTAATCTTTTCTCTGTGACTTTCCTGAGTTGTATTATAGCTTGTTTTAACGTTTTTAAAGACGGTTATCATTTGATGGTTTAATGTCTCCAATTATTTGGGTTTCTACTTCCATGATGGGAATGGACCCAATTTTTAAGTCAAAGCATAGTTAAGGTTCATGAAATTAGTATTGTTTCAACATTTGATGTTAGCCAAAAGTGCTCTTTGCAGCAACTGCAATTTGGCAAGATTTGACTCTTTCTGAAATTCATATGATGTTACATATATTGGCAGTGCATTTAAATTGTGCTGTAAATTCTTTTTTATGAGACTTATTTCACCTAATACTACTGGAACCACATTTCCCTCATTTCTCCCTTCAGATCCTTGCATTTTATGACTTTTGTGTCTCTCCGTACATAACACACTGTAATCACCGGGTGTAGCAATTTCAGTGATCGATGATGATGGCAGGATTCTGTGGTTGAAGTTGTGTAAAGATCTAATGTAAAAATAGGACATAAAACATTGTTATGCACCCCTTTGTCATCAGCTTGGTGCACAACAATGTTGTATTTTGACTTAATTTGAATGGCAGACAACACTCGTACTATATTTGCTTATATGTGAATCACCACTTGGGGAAAATTTCATTATGTGTTACAATGTTCTGTGATTTGTACTGCTAATTCAGAAAACTGGTATCTGTTGGCATACTAAAAAAAAAATGATCATCCAAACATATCGAAATCTTACCATGTGACCACCAACGAACATGGCTAATTTACTGGAGAACAAGGAAAACTAGTGGCCCTACAGTGCAATATTTTGTACTTCATTTATTATAGTTCTCTGATTAAATTAAAATAATATTAAGACAAACAGTTGTTTCATACCTGCACAAGTGACACCAGCATCTTCACAGTGAATGCAATTGTGCTGCAAAAGTGGACTGGCTGAACACTCTGAAAGATGAGATTCATTGCCTCTGCACTGGACGTCATCCAAAGTAATAGGACCTGAGCCCATCCCAAAATATGCATTCCCTACGGCAGAAACAGCCTGTCCACAACCAACTTCTCTGCAGACCACTCTGGCATCATTTATATCCCATAAGTCATCACACACAGTACCCCATTGTGACTTGTAATAAATCTCAACTCGACCAGAACAGCGATTAGTTCCATTCACAAGACGTAACGGTAAGGGAATGTTACCCGTTGCCAAGGAAAAAAAAGAAAAATGTTAATGTACATATGCCATGGTGGTATGGCGGTAGCGTTGTTACCTCACAGTAAGAGGTTCTCCCATTTGATTCTCGGCTTGGCTTGGGAGTGCCTTCTGTGTGGAGTCTGCATGTCCTCCCCGTGGTTGGGTAGCATTCAAAAGACATGCATGCATAAATGGGTGTGCCTTCATTGAAGGTTGGGCGTCGAGCTGGCACCTCGGCATTTTGTAAAAAAATCTACTGCCAATCATTAGCGGACCGGATTTCCGCTGTGGCAACCTCTTACCGGGAAAAAGCCGAAAGACAAACAACAACAACATACCATTTATCATGATGTTGTAATATCATTTTTCCACTTTTAGGGATATAAAATAGTATATTGAACTTCTATAATGTAGTAACAACAAATGAACAAAATGGCACAACAGAACTAGGAGAAAACTTTCTCAGGGCAGCTGTATGAAACTAGAATAATTATAAACACTGTTTGCCAGTGGAATATGTAACTAGCTTTGTTTGGTACTGTTTCATGTTCTTGTCACTTATTTTGTACTTAAATCTTTGTATTTTTAGGTTTTTAAAGCATTTTATGGGTCTATATTATATTTTCGAAAGTTTCAGACATCGAACACCATATGGTCGACACCATATGAGCGATGTTTGAAATTTCGAAAATATAATAAAAAAATAAAAATAAAAAACTATACTTATCTAAACACTGTAAGGGGGGGCAAGCCCCCCTGCACCCCCTGCATATTATAAAGATGTTCCCTTATTCTTTCTTTTAATCTCCTATCAGTTTTGCCAACATAAAATGCTGGACATGAAACACACCTAGCTAAATAAACAACATGTTTGGAATCACAAGTTGCTCTAACTTTAAAATCAAAATGCAGTAAACTAAGGGTGTGCGTAAAATAAGCACTAGTATCTATACAATTGCAAAAATTTCAATTATTACATGGTACAGTACAGCAGTGTGTAGATTGGACTATGGGAGTGGTAGTGTCTATAGGATAACATAAAAGTCTATGAAGGTTCATCCTATTCTTAAAAGTGAAATGGGGTCTAACTCTAAGAATAAGGGAACATCTTTATAATATTTGTGTTAAATCTAATAAAAATGCCCTGTCTAAACATGTTATTGAGACAACAGACCAACATACGTTTAAATTTCTGGTCATGTAAGTTAACACACCTAGACAGAGGGGTGGTGATGTTAGAAATTATACGGAGCAGTGTGAAGTTAAATGGATTATAAGGTTAAGGGCTGATAGGGAACCAGGTCTTAATGATAAAGTTCCTATAAGACCTATGTTGAAAGGGAGTAAACTAAAAGTTTAAGTAATCCCTAAGCACATTTTTATGTATTCATTTATTATTTTAAAAATGAGTTTATTATATGTATTTTTTTATAGTAATCATTAATTATATGTATAAGTTTCTTAAATATATCTACATATATATTTTTATATTGTATATTATATTGCTTATATTAGTTTGGTAGGAATTTTTTGTATTTATCTTCTTTAGACATATTAATGAATAGGATGAATTAATTAGTTAATTAATTACTCACACAGGAAATGTCATTTATGAATGCATATATATGTGAAATTTTTAAATGTACTTGTATTGGTCTGAAGAAGCCCATGAAGGTGAAAGCGCTTGCCAGTTTTTTACCTTTTATTTATTAAACGGTTTGGAGATTAAATTGCACTTATTCTGTGAATTTACTTGAAGACTTTCTGTGTATATGGAACATTTCATTCAGCCTTGGTGTGCTCCAGTGTTCTGTTTGTACATTAACTGTTTATTACTTGCATCACAGGAGTGCTTGTTCCTAGATAACTGCTTTTGTATTTTTATTTCTTGTGTGTTCCGTTAGTTACCCGGGTGACATGGCTGACCAAAGGCTGCTTTCAATTAAGCTGCCGTATAACCCAGATAATACCTTGAACTCTGCATGGAAGCTGAATGGTTCCAGGACTGTATTTCCAGCCATGAGAATCCTCTTATGGCATATTAGGTGGCGTGCAATGAAATAGAGGAAGCATTAAACGAGGGTGAGCTGGATGGCCTATCTGATCTACTTAATCGTCTGGAAACAGACCTTTTGAAAATGAAAAGACTGCAGGTTCAGCAACAGCATTTCAAAGTCTGTTTGAGCAGGAAAATTATATCGAGAGGCTTAAGGATTCTCAAGATGCCCTCCACAGGTACTGTTTATCCAGAGTTACGTTATAGGTGGCAGCAAGTTAACACTGAAACTAGCCTACACTATAGGTTCATAGGTTCATAGGTTCATACTAGGCTATCTGCCCTGGGGCAATTATAAGCCTAGCCCGATTTTGTTTGGCTTACGCCACCCTTTGATTTGAGTATACTGTGCCCTTTTTAAGGTTTAGTTTGCTGTGCCTCTGTCTAATAGTGACACGGAAGTAATCCCCGGAACAAACCTACGATCCCCCATCCACTCATCAAGATTCTTCTTGAAGACATTCAGTGAGGTGCTCTGCCTAACATGAACTGGAATTCTATTCCAGAGTGAAGGGAGACTCTGGGTTATGAATCTGTCCCTCCAGCAAGTTCTATTTATTTCAGTGCTGAGGTTCAAGTCCCTTGAGCGTGTGGCTCTAAGGGATTTAGATTTACTGAGGTGGAGCATGTCCATTAATTCTGGATTGGACATAGCTTTATATGTCAGGCATAGATCGCCTCGAAGTAGGCGGTATGCAACTGAGTAGAGCTGGAGTTTTTTAACCAAGCAGCATATGGCATCTGTTTGAGTCCCTTGATCCTCTTGGTGAGGTGCTTTTGGGGTCTTTCTAATTGCTGCAAGTGTTGGGTAAGGTACATCCCAAAAGGGGCATTTTATTCTATGATGGGCCTGATGAGGGATGAATAAATGGGCACGATTACCTCTCTTGATCTAGAGGTGAATCCTTTCATGATGAGGTGGGCTATGTAAAAGGTCTTTCTAACCACTTTGGCAATGTGGTTGTCAAAGGAGAGATTGCTATCAACTTGGGTCCCCAGATCCCTAATTTCTTTCTCTGTACTTAATGGGTTACCGCCTATGTGGTAATTTGTGGGAACATTGTTTTTGCCAAAGGGTATGACTATACACTTTTTGGCATTTAGCTTTAGACCATGGCTCTGGCACCAGTTATCCATCTCTGTGAGACCTTTTTGAAGGATGTTTGTGTCAGCTGGAGAGTTTATTATGGTGCCTAGTTTGCAGTCATCTGCGAACTTGGTGAGCCATAGTCCTCCCTCATTAGCCTGTACCTCGGAAAAGTATATACCGAACAAGAGCGGTCCCAGGACAGAACCTTGTGGAACGCCACTTGTGACCGGTTTCGAGTCTGACATGGCTCCAGCAACTCTCACTCTGTGGGTTCTGTCTTTGAGCCAGTTTGTGACCCATCTTGTGACATAGGGGTTTATATTTAAGCTGGATAGCTTATCTATGATGCCTCAGTGGGGTATTGTGTCAAATGCCTTTACTAGGTCCAGATAGGCTGTGTGGACTACCATCCCTTCATCTATGGCTTTGGTGACTGTTTCGAAGAAGTCAACCAGGTTCAAAAGGCAGGATCTGCCCTTGACGAAGCCAAACTGTGTAGGATCTAGTGTCTGTAGGTCCCCAATGTCTTTGTTTATAAGCTCCATGATGATACTCTCCATAGCCTTGCAGACTAAGCTAGTCAGGCTTATAGGGCGATAGTTTCCAGGGTCCGTAGAGGCTCCACCTTTGTGGAGTGGGACCACTGTTGCTGTACGCCATTCTGTGGGCACATATCCTGTAGTGAGGCTGTGATTGTACAGCTGTTTTATTTGAGGGATTAGTTCTTCATGGAGTTCATGTAGGACGCAACCCGGGACGCCATCTGGTCCCATGGAAGCAGTGTTTTTTGCTTTGTAGAGGGCAACCTTCACCTGAGCATCAGAGATGTTTGGGAGGCAGCCCTCTGCCGGGATAGATACTTGCTCTTTTTTTGGGGGGGAGGGGGTGGAGAAGTATGCACTGAACCTGTCTGCCAGGATATTGGTGATGTCTGTGGGTTCAGTGTATTTTTTGTCATTTAGAATCAACTCAGAACAAGTCTGGGAGTTGCATCCCAAGTTCCTAACATAACTGAAAAAAGCCTTATGATTGTCTTTAGTGTCCTGAGCAATTTTTCTCTCGAAGCTGGCCTTGGAGGATTTTATGAGGGATCGTAACTTTTTGCTAGTACTGATCAGAGATGCCTTCCCTATTACGGATTTTGCTCTATCATGTAGTATCTTCCTCCTTCTGTTGTACAGTTTATTATGGCTGGGGTCCACCAGACTGGATGCCTGCCTTTGGATGTTTGGGTTTTGGTTTTGTTTGGGATAGCATGATCCATGCATTCCTGGAGATGTCTGTAGAATGCGTTTATATAGGATTCTGCAGTTTGGGCCATAGTTTCCACTGGCCCTGGGGCCTTAAAGGATTCCACTTTGGTTTTGAGAAGTGAGAAGTTCACTTTTGAAAAGTTTTTCACTGTGGTTTTCTGGGCTGGGGGTGGGATCGGGATGTGAACATCCAGTGAAATTAATTTATGGTCTGATCTTACCAATGAGGGATATACTTCAGGTGTGGAGCATAGAGTTCCCATGTTGGTAATGATCAGGTCTAGTATGTTATCCCCTCTTGTGGGAGTGGTGACTAGTTGTTCCATAGCATTTGAGTTTATAATTTCCAGGAACCTTTGGGCTAAGGTGCTGGGGCTTGAGTAGTGCTCCCAGTCTATGTTTGGGTAGTTGAAGTCACCCAATATAATGGTGTTTGGAGAGATCTTCATGTTCTCCAATGTTTTCAGGAAAGCTGAGTGGTATTCCTGACTTTGAGAGGGTGGTCTGTAGGATGCTATAAACTGAAAAGCAGTCTTGCCCACTGTTAGTTGCACATGGATGGTCTCCGATACTTCGTGCAATGCCACTAACCTGGAGGTGTGGATATCCTTGATAAATATGGAAACTCCCCCTCCTTTTGTGATTCGGCCCAGGTTTTGGGGCCGAAAAGCATGATATGAGGTATAACCTGGTAGTGCTGGAGTGCTCTCTGGCCTTGAACCAGGTTTCTGTCACTGCACAGATATCAATGTTCTCCATACTGAGGAGAGCTTTGAGTGCGTGCATCTTGAGGTTAAGACTTCTGGTGTTTAGCAGCATTACCCTTAGTTTCTTGTTTCTTGTGTTGTCTATGGAGGTGGGTATATGTCTCTTTTAAATGAATTTTTTACACCTGAGGAGGTTGCTTTACGTGACCATATTAAAGAGCAACAACAGCTTCTCTTTTCTAAGTATCCTATGTCTATCATTGATAAACTTTTGGAACATTTATTGAATAATGTTTTTCTGTTCGAGAAAAGGTTACTCAAACAGAAAAGGAGCAAGATATAGAGGGACACAGCTGACTTTAAGAACAGCCATGACTTTACCTGGCCTAGAACTGATAACAATAGACAGTTTGGACGAGGGAGATTGGCCAGCAATGTTAAGGACACTATTGTTAATAATGTTGTTAATAATGATGCTACAAATACTAACTCTTTTACTAATGTTGAATGCAATCCTAGTTTGAATGTGAGTAGAAAAGAATTTTTATCCATCTCTAAGAAAAATGTTGGTATTAGAACTACTGCTATTGTGCATAACGAACATGCTGCTATTGCTAATATTCCTGACTTGCACACACCAGTAGCACAAGTTGATAGTGCTAATGGGCAGACAGATGATACTGTTGACCTTGATGTTAGTAATACTTTAGAAACTATTGACTCTGTCATTAATCAATCCAGCAGGTCAGATGCTGATCATTCAGTAAGGTGAAATATATTTAATAACCCTAATAACAAAGATAATGATGAATGTAATGGCCCAACTCCTTTCCCTATCAGTGACTTTCGCAGGGGTGGCAGGAACAGGTCAAAGAGCAGAGGGAGACAGAAATGCAAGGTCTCAGGAGAGGAACATACAGGTCCTACAATCAAGAAAATGTGGGAGAGGGTGACAACTCATTAGTATGGAATATTTCCAGTAGGCCATTGTCTGATGATGAATTGGAAGTCTTGAATAAAGGCCTTACATTCATACCTTCAATGAAAAGATACCTTACTGATACAGTTATGGACTTGAAATTATTCTGTAGGAATGTACAGTTGAAACTTGACTTCGGGAATCACCCACTACACAGTAAGGGACCCTCCCTCAAGAACCCCAGCACATATATCCCTAATTTACATCCATTAGTAGATGCCTTCTCGAAACTTGTGGAGGAAGAGTTACATAGTTATAATAATGCAAATAAGAACAGGAGATGGTATTGACATTTAAATGCTAGGTTAAGAACAACTTTAAATAAACTTAGGAGTGACCCTACTATTGTTATTAGGCCTGCAGACAAAGGAGGGCCAGTAGTTGTCATGGATAGGGAGAAGTATTACACTAGTATGTGTGATATGTTAAGTGATCATCAATTTTACTCTATTATTCATGCTAAAGAAGTGTAAAACTGTATCCTGAGTATTTCGAGGTTATTGTTAAATCTTTTTCTTGGTAATATGATTGATGTAGACCAATATAAATTTTTACAAGTTGAACATCCTCTTATACCCACGATACAAGGCTTGCCAAAGGTTCACAAGGATCCTGTAACTCCCCCATGAGACCCACAGTGGCTGGTCAGTGTTGGGTAACAGAACCACTATCATTATATTTAGAACATTGTTTAAGACCTGTAGTGAGTAGTTATAAATATATTTTAAAAGATACTAAACCATTTTTGTTAATGTTATATGAGAAAATGGCCATGCTACTAGCAGATTTACCATATTGGCTTGTAATACTGGACGTTCAGTCTTTGTTTACAGTCATTCCAAATGTTGAAGGCATTGAATGCATACATAAATGTTTAGGAGTATGCCCTAACCAGTATTTGCTTCAAACTTATGCTTTGTGTTTGCTCCTAAAGGTTGTTCTTAAGAACAACATCTTTGTCTTTGACAAGGTAATTTATATACAGAAAGATGGCGTGGCTATGGGCACTTCATGTGCCAATAGCTACGCCAACTTGGTAATGGCAGATTGGGAGCAATATAAATTGTTTGATTTGGCTAGTTTTAAAGAAATGTCATTTTCTATGTGTGTTTTGTAGATGACCTCTTCCTTATATGGACAGGTGATGAAAAGGGACTAGATAAGTTCCATAATAAGATTAATACACTCACTTCATACCTCAAATTTACAATAAATAAATCATTGACTTCTGTACCTTACCTTGATGTATATATAGAAAGACTGGCCAATGGTCTATTAAATACGGGTGTTCATAGAAAACCTTGCTACAGGAATGCACTGTTACATAGGAATAGTATACACCCTAGATTTGTGTTTAGAAATGTAGTTAAAGGACAGGCTATGTGAAAATCACGTCTCAATCCTAGTGATGAAGCATTCCAGGGTGAATTATTTGATTTACAGGAGAGGGTATTGAATAGATCTTATAGTGTGAGAGAGGTCCTACAAGGTTTTGAGGGGGTAGATATACTGAGACAGGATAGACCCTCACCATATTTTATGGATAGAATCCATGTGCAGAGTATTGTAGGTGATAACTCTACTGTCGTACCCTTACGTTCTATGGAAACAAAAGTAGTCCTTTATTATACACAGGATGTCAATAATATTAAATATATATTTTTTTAAATATTGGAATATTCTTACTGTGGATTCACATATTAGAGAATTAATGGGAGTTAGACCCCATTTCACCTTTAAGAATAGGATGAACCTTCATAGACTTTTAGGTTATCCTATAGACATTACCACTCCCATAGTCCCATCTACACACTGCTGCGCTGTACCATGTAATAATTGCAATTTTTGCAATTGTATAGATACTTGTGCTTGTTTTACATACTCCCTTAGTTTACAGCATTTTGATTTTAAAGTTAGAGCAACTTGTGATTCCAAACATGCTAGGTGTGTATCATGTCCATCATTTTATGTTGGCAAAACTGACAGGAGATTAAAAGAAAGAATGAGGGAACATCTTTATAATATTCGGTTTAAATCTAATAAAAATGCCCTGTCTAAACATGTTATTGAGACAACAGACCAACATATGTTTAAATTTCTGGTCATGCAAGTTAACACACCTAGTCAGAGAGGTGGTGATATTAAAAATTATACAGAGCAGTGTGAAGTTACATGGATTATAAGGTTAAGGGCTGATAGGGAACCAGGTCTTAATGATAACATTCCTATGAGACCTATGTTGAAAGGGAGGAAACTAAAAGTTTAAGTAATCCCTAAGCACATTTTTATGTATTCATTTATTGTTTTAAAAATTAGTTTATTATATTATAGGTATTTTTATAGTAATTATTAATTATATGTATATGTTTCTTAAATATATATACATATATATTTTTATATTGTATATTATATTGATTATATTAGTTTGGTAGGAATTTTGTGTATATATATTCTTTAGACATATTAATGAATAAGATGAATTAATTAGTTAATTAATTACTCACACAGGAAATTATGTCATTTATGATTGCATATATATGTGAAATTTTTAAATGTACTTGTATTGGTCTGAAGAAGCCCATGAGGGTGAAAGCACTTTCCAGTTTTTTACCTTTTATTTATTAAACGGTTTGGAGATTAAACTGCACTTATTCTGTGAATTTACTTGAAGACTTTCTGTGTATATGGAACATTTCATTCAGCCTTGGTGTGCTCCAGTGTTCTGTTTGTCTATTAACTCTTTATTACTTGCATCACGGGAGTGCTCGTTCCTGGGTAACTGCTTTTATATTTTTATTTAATGTTTAAATATACATCATGAAAGAGAAAAAGATCTTTTGTTGAGAATGTCAAGCACTTTTTAAGTTTCTGAATGTTATTTTAGTTTTGGTTCTAGTTTCTGACCTTATAAGTCTTTTGTTTTTAAAACAGCGTACTGTATGTTTGAATTCAATGGCTTAATAATGAATAATGAATGTGTTTTAATGACCAAAGTAGTCACATGATGTATATTTAAACATTAGTTAAGCAAGGTTTTTATCTAAAGAAGTTTTGCTAACTAGCTTAACGAAAAGCACTTCATATTGATGTTTTGTGGAATGAAAGACTTGTTTTCTAGTTACTTGTGAACGTACGGCTCTCTTTTCATGTTTTTACTTAAGATTATTAATTTTATCCTGTAATCACATTATGCTGTTTCTGTTAGCAGTCACATTATTTGACTTTACACAGTACAGATTAGGCACGTTAACTTAGACATTGGTTTATACAACATAATTTTCTGTAATTTTTGCTGTTAGTGTATATCCTCATATATCACTGTTCATGATCTGTAACCCATGCTGAACCTATAATTTGTCTTGCCAGAAGAGTGCGCTACATTAGTTAATAAAATGTAAATATAATAAAGTAAAAATATTACATCAGGGAACTGCAAACCCTTTATCTCTTATCGGGGTTTATTAATGTATATCTTTATCTTAGACGTTTTTATCATGTTATGTAATATATTGTTCTTTAATAGTATTAAATAAATGTAAATGCATTGTCTTCAAATTATATTGTTGTTCATGGAGCTTTTCTCCTGGGACTCCATTGAAAATGGGCTCTTCTTGGCCCAGTGGACTATCCCAGTAAACAAACTGTAAAATAAATATAAATATCTCACTTACAACAAAATACACACACACACAAACACACATATTTTGGAATTAGTGCAGGTAACTTGCTCTTGATGGCTAATAAGATTTGTAACATATCATGACTCGCATTTCTGTTATTTTTGGCGGCATAGATCATTTTGCAAATAGTACATGTTGCAATGAACTCTATTTCTCTATAAGTTTATTAACCTACTCATTTAAACTAAACTAATATAATCATTGATGAATTTGTTTAACCTACAGGAAAGTGAGCTGTTCATGTTCTTGTTCATAGCTTCAAAGGTTCCCAGAAGGTTATTAGGCAAATGGCCCTAAAGCCCTTACAAGCCAAGCCATATTTATTCCAAGTTGTTCCAATTGTAAAGTGTTTAGGTGAGAGAAGTTTAGAGAAGTAAGAGTCTATGGTAGTTAATAATAATTTCCTCTCTACAGGAGGAACATGTGCATCACCCCTGGAGTGATTTTGCAGTCACCCATCCAATGATCTAGGTTGCATCTGAAGAGGGTCAGGGTGGTACTCTGTTAAACATGATTTGGAAGCTAGTACCAGAGGAGTGGCAAATTCTGGGCAATGTATCTGTCTCTTCAGCATGACCTATTCATATCAGAATTGAGGTTAAGATCCCTGGAGTGAGTGACCCTCATGCAGTTTGATTAGGGTTGTGTAGCATTTCCATTAGAGCCTGGTCAGAGACTTCCCTTTAAGTCAGGCACAGATAATCCCCTTAGCAATGTGAAGGGTACAGAATACAGTGACTCGGCTTTCACTCTTTCCACGTAAGACTTGTTTTGTGTAACCTCTAACTTCTTGGTTAGAAAACTCTCTGGTCTCTCCTGTTGTTGCAGGTGTCTGGTGAGGTACGTGCAAAAGGGAGCATTATACTCAATTACTGGTCTGATGTGGGCCGAGTATGCAGGAATTATAACATCCTTAAATCTAGATGTGATGCCTTTACTTATAAGATGTGATGGCACAGTGGTGCAGCGGTAGTGTTGTCGCCTCACAGCAACAGGTTCTCTGTTTTGATTCTTGGCTGGGGTGCCTTCTGTGGAGAGTCTGCATGTCCTCCCTGCATTTGTGTGGGTTTCCTCTGGGTGCTCCTGGTTCCTCCCACATTACAAAGACATGCAGGCCTTTCTCCCCAGGCCTCCGCTGAAAATTGGCTTTGTTCCAAGTCAGACTTTCCAGGTTAACAAATGTAAAATAAAAATAAAGATGTGCCACATAGAAGCATTCCCTTAATACTGTCGATACATAGGCTCATAGGATCATAGAGCAGTACTGGGCTAACTGTCCTTGTGGGCCATTTTAAGCCTACCCAATTACCCCATGTAAGAATCAAACTGTGCACCTTGTGTCTACATGGTAAACACCATAATCATTTCACCAGCCCCCCACCCACATGTGGTTAAAGTTCAGGTTGCTATCAACCTGAGTACCCAGATCATGTATCGCTGGGACTACACTTATGGGGATGGTGTCTATAATGTAATTAGCAGGAAATTCAGCTTTCCAAAATGGAATAATAATGCTTTTTTTATTTAGCTTTATTCTGTGGCTTTGGCACCAATCATTTGTCTGTTTAACCCTGTCTGCAGTATGTTAACATCACCGGGGACTCAGTGATAGCTCCCAATTTGCATTCATCAGTGAACTTGGTCAGGCACAATCCATTCTGGTTTGCCTGGACTTCTGAGAAGTAAATTCCAAACAGAAAGGGGCCCACCACAGAACCCTTTGGTACACAACTAGTTACTGATCTTTTGCTATAGGTGAAGTCAGGTGGTTACTCATCTGGTAATACAGGGCTTAATTCACAATTGGAGGAGTTTCTCTATAATACATAAGTAGGGGTTTGTGTCAAATGTCTTGGCTAGGCCAAGATAGGTGGTAAGCACTGTCTTTCCCTCACCTAGGGCTTTGGTAACTTTCATGAAGAAGTCAACAATGCTCAACAGGCATGATCTACCTTTACTGAATCCAAACTAGGTTGTGTCCAGAGTTTGTAGAATACTTATTTCCTTGTTAATAAGGTCCATATTGATTCATTCCGTGGCCTTGCAGATGAGGCTAGTCAAGATTAAAGATTATGGGTCTATAATTTCCAGGGTCAGTTGATGTTCCCCCTTTGTGCAGAGTGAATACTGTTGCTGTCCTTCATTCCACTAGGACATAGCCAGTTCACAAGTTGTGGTTAAATATAAATCTAAGTGGGTTTTCTAGGTCATGATTTAAGTTGTTTTAAAGGCAACCTAGGATGCTGTCTGGTCCCATTGATGCCATGTTTTTGGCCTTGGAGATAGCCAAGATGACCTGCTCTCTTGAGATAATAGGCTAAGAAATGGTGGCAGGTATACTTTGGGGGATGACTGGAGAGGTAAGGGAGGTGCAGTTTGCTCCAAATTTGTCAGTAGAAGGAGGCTATTACCACCAGTAGAGTGTGTTGGTGCCATCCACAACCAGTTCAGTGCATAGCTGGATATTCCCTTTTAGATTTCAGACATAGTTAAAAAAAGCCTTGTGACTACCTTTCACTGGGGAGGCTAGTTCTGCTTTGGAGGACATGACAAGATCTCTAATTTGTTTGTTTAAGCAAGAGAGTGATTTCTTCCACTGCTGATCCATTTCCATCTTACTCTTGGACAATAGTTTCCTTCTCTTGTTTAAGCTAGAGAAGGATTTCTTCCACTGTTGAACCATTTCTGTCTTGTTCTTGGACAATAGTTTCCTTCTCTTGTTGTATAGCCTGTTTAAACTAAGGGCCTACCAGGGAGGCTTGCTTTTTCATCAAGATCTGGTTTTAATTCTGTCAGGTACAGCCAATTCTATACAACTGCTTAAGTGGTTATACAGGGCATTGGCGTATACCTCTGCTTAGAAGTCTATGTTATCTGAATTCAAGGGGGCTTTGAAACTTCTTATACCATTCCTTAGTAGGAGATAATTTGTCTTTCAAAAATTCTTAAGCATTTTTGAAGTTGATGGGATATCTGCTCTTATAATTATATCGAATGAGACTGAATTATGGTCTGATCTTACCAAAGAGGACATCACATGGGGGATGCAATGGTGTCCCATGTTAGTGAGTACTTTGTCCATAACCTTTGAGTCTCTTGTGGGTGTGCTTACTAGCTGTTCCAGAGTAGTTGCTTTGGCAAAGTCCAATAACCTCTTAGCCAGCGTGCTTGTGGTTGTGTATGTTTCCCAGTCAATGGTAGGATAATTAAAATTGCCTCTGAGTAAGGAGTCGGGCTCGATAGCAGGTGACTCCACTAAATCCACGTATGTGGTATGCTTTTCTAGTTTTGTGGTGGGGGACCTATAGCTAGCTATGGTGTGGTAGGAAGCTCTGCCTGTATTTAATTGGACATGGAGTTCCTCAAGAGAGTCATACAGTTTGACCAGTCTCAAGGTGTACTTATCCTTAATGAAGATGGATACTTCTCCTCCTTTGGTTCTTTCATGGTCAGTTTGTGGTCTGAACATATGGAAGGCATTGTAGCCCTGCACAGCCAGGATGCTTTCCACACCTTTGAGCCATGTCTCAATGATTGTATTGATGTCAGCATCTTCCAAAGTGATGAGAGCTTCCAGGAAAGGCAGTTTCTTGTTTAGACTCCTGGTATTAAGCAGCAGTGCCTTGAGTTTATCTAGAGAGGATTTTGCTATGTTGAGTAGTCAGTTATTCTGACATCACATAAAAAGTCACAATAGGTGTAGCTATTGCCTTTGTTAGTATCCAAAAGTGTATAGGAGACAGGTGCAGACCATCTCTGATAAAGCAGTGTGCACTATTGACCATGTATTCCCAGGCTAACAGGTACTGGATCCACTTGGACTGTTCATATAGTCCAGTGAGGTATGTCCGAAGTCATTCACCCCAACATTTATTTATTTTAATTTATTTATTTGTCATTTGTTAACAGGGTTAGTCCAACTGGGCCAGAAGGCCATTTTCAGTGGAGACCCGAGGAGAAAACCTCCAATACAGACAAATTAAAGTACATAACTTATAAGCTCGAATATAGCGAATTAGAATACATTAGCTTCAGAATACAGTGAAGGTATAGTATGTAAAGCTCCAATATAGAGAATTACAATACAGCACGTCCAGAATACAGCGAAAGCATAGTACATACACATGATAAAACAAATATTTAGTTTTACATTGAATATGTATTCAGCAATTACTTTCAAAGAGAGTGAGAAGGAGTCCACAGAAAAAGAGAGGTATTTATAGATGAGCAAGCAATATGTACATGTGGTGGAGAAAGTATAACCTAAGGGTGTATTCTTAGAGTAGTACTAAGGTTAATGGGAGAAAATTAAGAGTTGTTACAGTAGGCTGTTTGTGTAGTAGGAGTGAAAAACATATGGTAGTGTAGTGGATTAGGTAGGAGCCACACAGAGGCAAGTCTTGGTGTTAAGTAGGTGAAGTTTAAGTTCCTTTTTGAAGTGTTTAGGGTGGGGAATAACTCTTTTGTGTGTGGGGAGTTTATTCTAAGCTTGGGCTACAGTGCATTTGTATAGTAATTTACCAACTGTTTTGTTAGCTAGGTATGTATCCAGAAGTTGCTGGTTAGAGGTGCGGAGAGTAGGAATAGGGGTGTAAGAGGATACCAGGGAGGAGAGGGTTGGGCAGGTAGATGGTCTGTATAATACAGAGTGTGTGATTTGTAACTGTGGTAGTAGAAGCTGTTGAGGGAATTCAAGCCATTGGAGAGAGTTGAGTGCAAGGCAGTTGTGGGAGTTGTGAGGAGAGTAGGTGGCAAATCTAGCTACTTTGTGTTAAGTTTGGTGGAATTTAGAGAAGTTTGTAGTTTGTATATTAGTTAGGATTGGGGCAGCATAGAGAAGGGAAGGGAGGAAGAGAGCCTGAGCAAGGGACAGTCTAGTGTTAACAGTTAGAAATGGTGTAGCAAACCTAGTTTTTTGTGGGTTTTTTTTATGATTCAAAAGATATGTAAGTTAATTTGAGTTCATCGTCAGTGATGGTACCTATGAGCTTAGAGTGAGGTTCAGATTGTATGATGGTCTTATTAGAGGATATGATGACAAAGGTAGATTTATGTTTGAGAGAGAACAAGGGAGAAAAAGCAGGAGTTTAGGTTTTTTTGGGGTTTCAAGATGAGTTGATTATCAGGCAGCCACTTTTCGATGGACAGAAAGGCATCTTTGGTCTGAGCGTGAAGTTCTGAGATGTTATTTGAAATGAAGATGAGAGTGGAATTGTTGAGTATTGTATCAGGAAGGACTGATTGCAAGATGTGTGAAGAACCTTTGTGAAAATGTTAAACAGGAGGGGACCCAGGATGAAACTTTGGGTTACACCAGATGCAACGCAAAGGGAGGGCGAGCAGGAAGAGAGCCATCTGACAGATTTTTACCTATTGAAGAAGTATCTAATGAACCAGTAAAGGGAGGGAGAAGAGAGTTTGAGGTTAGCAAGTTTAGACAGAAGAATAGGGTGTGAGATAGTGTCAAAGACTTTGGAGAGGTCAAGGAAAAGACTGGATACAAGTTTGTTGTCATCTCTAACCTCGGCTACTTTAGTAGTAAATGGTAAGAGGGTGGTAGTTGTGCTGTGATATGACCGAAAACCATGTTGAGTGAGTGTGAGGAGCTTTTCCTGAAGAGAAAGTTTAGCAGCTGAGCGTAAATGCATTTTTCAAGTAATTTAGTTGATAGGATAGTATAGCTATGAATCTGTAGTTAGATGCATCAGTAGAATTCCCCCCTTTAGCAGACGGATGGTGAAGAAGGATTTCCAAATGTCAGATACTGTATCTTCTTGAATGGATTTATTGATTAGCAGGGATACAGGGAAGGCTATAGATTCAGCAGCTAGTTTGAGGAAGATAAGTGGGAAGTTGTCTGAGGAGGGAGAGCAGGGCTTGAGCTTAAGGAGAAGTGATTTGACATAAGCAGTAGTAACAGGTTGAAAGGTGAAGAGGTTTTCTCTGAGTGGGTTGGAAGGGGTGTTTGTTTTGTATTAGGTCTATACACAATGAGCAGAGTGGAGGAGGGGCATTGACTACAACTCTGATCTGAGATATATAACAATAAGTATCCTTTTTTTTTGCTTATTTATACTGGTTATTGCTTCTAGCAATTTATATATATCATTTTTTATCATCTACTGCATACTTTTTTACTGTATTTTATTGCTATTAACAAATCTGAATGGGTAACTGATTTGTTTGCAGTTAAAAGCATTCTGTAGAGTCTCCTTGCTCCTTTACTTGATTAAAAACTTGAATTTTGTGGCTCACTGCTGTCATAAAGATTTCTGTAGTGTTTAATGTCTAAAAGAGTGTAGGCTAATAGCTTTAGTTTTGGTCTCCACCCTCCCTCCCTGTTTGGTGTCTTTTTGTTATACTTGGTGGCTTTGCAGTTGCCCACCCCTACTGTAAATTTGATCTGAGACACTTGTCCCAGTCTAGTGTCATTAGCTCATTCTACCTAATACAGAGAGAACATATAAGAAGGCCTTCTGTTCCTCCCTTCTCCCTTTCTTAAAAAAAAAAAAAATTGCCTGTATCTCCTTGTGTTCTGACTGTGCTTCTCAAACATTTTGGAAACATAAAGTATATTTTGGTGCATTTATTCAAACTGTATTTGCCTTAATATTGCTTCAACTCAAGTGCTCTAGGTTGCACTGCATCTGAATTAAGTGTGTTTTAGCTGCTTTTCTTTTCTGTATATATATATATATATATATATATATATATATATATATATATATATATATATAGATATAGATATAGATATATAGACTAGCTACTTATTCTACTGTATTACTACCTCTTAAGTCATGGCTGTGGTGGTGCAGCGGTTAGCATTGTCGCCTCACAGCAATAGGTTCTCCGGTTCGATCCTTGGCTGGGGTGCTTTCTGTGGTCGCGTGGGTTTCCTCTGGGTGTTCCGGTTTCATCCCAAAGACATGCTGTAGGTGGATTGAACACTCTAAATTGGCCATGTGTGTGTGCCTTCTGTGGAAGTTTGGGAGCTGGGCTGGCAACTCAACACTGTAAAACTCCAATGCTGATCATGAGTGGACAGGTGATCCGCTGTGGAGACCCCTAACCGGGAAAAGCCAAAAAACTAATTTTTCAATTCTGCACTTGCCTTGCTTCATTTAAAAAGTTTTAAATTGCTAATTTTGTAGAGTTTTAATTGCATTTACTGTTTAGGACTACACACTCAAGTGTGTTAGCCTTTTCTGTGTTTATTTACTGTATTATTGCATTGTGTAGCCTGTTTTAACAAAAAAAAAAAATACTATCTTGTTTGCTCGTTTCCCACCTTTCCTAGCGAGTATAGTCCAGATTCCAGGTTTTGCTTGTCTCAGGACTTTATTTTTAGTATTCAGAGCTATCCAGACCTTGCTGTGGTAGAAAAAAGTCCTACTGCTTACCAGTGGGAGTGGTGAGCATTGTACTGCCTATCTAACACTAGAGGAGTGGTTTCCATCTCTGAAATTGTAATTTTATTAGCCTTTTGTTTGGGCTGATACCTATCCCTTTCAACTTTCTGGCTTATAAACATGTGTGTTTCTGCATTTTTCGCATTGTGCAGCACCACAGGGCTATGGTTAAACTATTCCAGGTGCCAGAAAGTCTGCTCTTCAAATTTTCCCTTAGGACTAGCTGGTTTCTCTGTAGTAGCACTAAAATCTGCAGCCCTGTGACTAGCACTTGCTCTAGAACCTGCTGGAAAGCACTCGGGAGCCTGAAACTGATACCAGACTCAACTATCCTTGTCAATAAGGAGAAATTAATCGTTGGCACTAAACAGCCTATAATTGCAAAGTACCTTGCAAAGGTAAAGGAAAACAGCTCTTGTACTTTACAAAAAAACACCTAACAGGCATGTCCAAGAGTCAGCTTCTGGTGATTTCTCCTGTCCACCTGGTAATTCTGGGCATTCTGGGGCAATGTGGCAACTGTCTCATGTACACAGACAACCCTCTCCTCCTACCACCCAATACTACAACCTGCGAGAGATGCACTTACATAGCCAAACTGGAAGCAAAGCTCTCTCCAGCCATGATTGTGCTAGACAGTCAAGGGGAGAAGGTTAACATGTGCACTACACCTCAAGCAACATATAGCCCTTCAAAACCCACACCATCAACACCCACACATAGCAATACTAAACCCACATATGAGGAGGCCCTTAACATTACCTCGCCAAGCAACAAGGACTTCCGAAGCTGAAATGCAAACAAACACCAATCACAACCAAAGTGACACATAGCTCACAACAGCAGTGTGCCACCCAACAACAGCCCCTAAGGCAAGACAATGTACCCAACACTTTACTCATAGGTGACTCTATAGTCAGGCACACTGATGTCCCATTCACCAGGCTGAACAAGGAGAAAATTACAGTCAGCTGCCTGTCAGGTGCCAGGATCCACCACATAACACATGCACTCAAGTCACTCCATAACAAGTAGAAATACAACTCTGTCATTGTCCATGTTGGAGTGAATGACTTGAAACGTACCTCCCTGGAATACATGAAAAGAGACATGGAAGAGCTCTTGGATCATGTGGCCCATGAAGGTATGACCCTAGCACTGAGTAGCATCCTGCATTCACCCAGAATGATACCACAGTACAAGGACAAAATGATTTACTTCAACAATTGGCTAAGCTTCTTGTGTCATTCAAAGGGGATCCAGTATCTGTCTGCCTGGGAAGACATGATCGACAAACCATGATGCTTTGCCAGAAATGATCTGCACCTGTCAACCCTGGGATTCAGGTTGCTGGCTAAAGCTCTTACCAATCCTATAGTGCCTTTTTTAGGCAAGGTTCAAAGGACAAAACCACCACCATAACAGATACAAGCATGCAAAATCTGAAGGTAATGCTACTCAATGCTAGAAGTCTAAACCTCAAAATGCACTCTCTTGAGGCACTCCTAAAAATGGAGAACATCGATATCTGTGCAGTAACTGAGACCTGGTTCAAGGCTCCAGAGAGCATCCCGGCAATACCAGGCTACAACTCTTACGACACTTTTCGGCCACCAAACCAAGACCGAAACACTAAAAATGGAGGAGTGTCCATATTCATCAAGAATATTCACACCTCCAGGCTAGTTGCCCAACACAATGCATCTGAAATTCTCTAGGTACAACTAACACTAGGTAAGACTGCAGTCCAAATTGTAGCTTGCTACAGATCACCCACCATGCCACAAGATTCTCACTACACCTTTCTAAACATACTGGAAAATATTAAGATACAACCAAACACCCTAATACTGGGTGATTTCAACTACCCTGCCATTAACTGGGAAAACTACTTGGGCACCAACACCTTTGCCCAATGGTACTTGGAATTCATAAATTCCAATGCCTTGGATCAACTAATCCATTGTCACACCAGGGGCTCCAATATCGTAGACCTGGTCATTACCAACATGGGAGATAGATGCTCCACACCAGTGGTCCCCCATCATTGGTCAAGTCTGACCATAAGCAAATCACCCTTGACATCCACATCCCACCCCCACTCCCCAGTAAGTAAACCTCTGTAAAAAACTTCTCCAAAGCCAACTTCATACTACTCAAGTCAGTAGTGACAAACTTCATGACACCCATGCAGATGGGATCTGAAAGTTCGACTACTGATTCCTACATTAAGGCACTGTACGAGCACATCCACTCGTGCATGAATCGTGCCATCCCAAATAGAACCAAGATGCTCTCCTCCAAAAAAAAGGAAGCCAATCTGGGGGTCCCCTACTATAAACAAACTATACAACAGAAGGAAGAAACTATTGCAGAAAAGAGGAAAATCCCAGGATGCAAAAAACTCTCTTACCAGCCTCAGTAAGAAGCTGAGATCCCTCATAAAATCCTCAAAAGCTAGTTACGAAAATAAAATGCCAAAGATTACAAAGACAACCACAAGGCATTATATAGTTATGTCAAGAATCTAAATGGCAATGCTCAAATCTGCTCTGAGCTACAACAGAATGGTATTACATATCCTGATCCCAAGGATATTGCCAATATCCTGGTAGATCGATTTAATGCCAACTTCACCCCCCTCTCACCCCCTAAAGGGCCCATCTCAGTACCAAAATATTGCCAAATACTGGTAATCATGACCACACAGGTAGAAACCATACTCTCCAAAGCTAAGAAATCAGCATCCATGGGACCAGATGACATCATCGGTTGTGTACCACATGAACTACAAAATTAACTGGCACCTCACCTAAGTGTCATGTTTAATCATAGCCTCACCTCAGGCTTCATGCCCACTGAGTGTCACACAGCTACAGTTATCCCACTCCATAAGGGGGATCCACCTTGGATCCCAGGAACTACTGTCCTATCAGTCTGACGAGCCTGATCTGCAAGGGCATGGAACGCATTATCATGGAACTTATAAACAAAGACTTGGGCAACCTTCAAACACTGGATCCCACCCAGTTTGGGTTTCTTGAAGAACCAATCTTGTCTCCTGAACCTGATTGACTTCTTTGAAACAGTCTCCAGAGCTGTGGATGAGGATAAGGCGGTCCACACAGCCTATTTGGACCACGCCAAGGCCTTTGACACCATCCCCCACTTTGGAATCATAGATAAACTCACTATGCTGGGCATAAATCTCTACGTCACTCAATGGGTTGCCAACTGGCTTACTGACAGAACCCAGACAGTAAACGTAGCTGACTCCAAATCCAGCTCCAGACAAGTGACAAGTGGAGTACCTCAGAGTTCAGTCCTTGGACCACACTTGTTTGGCATCTATTTCTCTGAAGTACAGGCCAACACTAAGGGACTGTGGCTAACAAAGTTCACAGATGACTGCAAACTGGGAGCCATTATTAAATCCCCAAATTGTGTGGATATTCTACAAAAGGGGCTTACAGAAACAGATGCTTGGTGCCAGAGCCATGAGCTCAAGCTTAATGCCAAGAAATGTATAGTTACCCCCATTGGAAAAAACATGTACCTATGAATTACCACATAGGTGGCAGTACACGAAACATCGAATGTGTGATGACAGACTTAGGGACACAGGTGAGCAGTCATCTCACCTTTGATAACCACATCGCCACAGCAGTCAGGAAATCCTTTTATGTGGCATACCTCATCACTAAGGGCTTTTCATACAGAAAAAAGGAGGTCATTGTCCCACTGTATTCATCCCTCATTAGACCCATTATAGAGTATAGCGCCCCATTTGGTATGTACCTCACAAGACACCTGCAACAGCTGGAATAGCCACAAAAATACCTCACTAAAAGAATTACAAGCCTAAAGCAGATGCCATAAAAAAAACTCCAGCTATACTCTGTGGCATATCGTCTACTCAGAGGCGATCTCTGCTTAACATATAAGGCCATGTCAAACCCTGAGCTGCTGGACATGCTCCACTTAAAGAAATCCCAATCCCTCAGAGCCACATGCTCCAGGGCTCTAAACCTTGTCATCACAATGAATAAAACATGCTGGAGGGATAGGTTCCTGACCCAGCGACTCCCTGTACTCTGGAATAGACTGCCCATACATGTCAAGCAGAGCACCTCCTTGGTCCTCTTCAAAAAGAACCTTGGTGATTGGATGCGAGAAAGGGAATTCACCCCAGGGATCATGTCAGTTGCCCTGCTAGACAAGAGTCCAGGGACGTAAATATTGTGGGAAGAAATATCCAGGGAATTGTTATGGCTAGGCTTGTAAAGGCTCTAAGGCCGATAGCCTAGTACCATCCTATGAACCTATTAGTGTAAGATTTTGGACAGTATCAATGATGTGATTATTGAGAAGGGTAGCAGTTTCTAGTGGAGTGTTATTTTGGAAAAGGGAGGGAGTGGTAGGGCAACCAGGCTGGAGAATTTTTTTAAGGCTGGACCAGAATTTATGTGGGTTATATTTACAGCTGAACTGGGAAGAGTTGTAGTAGGACTGTTTGCCATTGTTGATTTGTTTTTTTATGAGGGTTCATGAGTTCCTTGCAGTTTTGGAACAGGACTAGTGATCTGGTTTTAGCACAAGCTTTCCAGGCACTATCTCTTCTGGCATACCAGATAATTAGTTTTGATTCTAATTCTCCTGGAGGGGCTAGGGAGTTAATAGTATCTAGGAAAATGTGGTTAAAGTTTAGCACAGCTTCATTGAGAGGCAATTGCCAAAGGAAGGACCAGTTGATGCTAGATACTATGGAGTTAAATAAGTTTGGATAAAAGTTAGAGAGTTTACGGCAGTATTTGTGATAGAGGTTAGGGGAGTTAGTAACGATCCAGTCAATAGTAGGATTGGAAGAAGAGGGTTTGTGCAAGCAGGAATGGGATGTTATTAGTTTGTGGAAACCATGTAAGTTGATGCTGTTTTGTGGAGAGTCATTTGTTAGTTTAGATCAATCAATATTGACATCTCCAAGGTTGAGGTTTTGATATGATATATTTTGGAAAAAACAGGAAAGGATTTATTCAAGGGTTGGAATATTATTATTACCTGGGGGATATATATGGAGACATGGACAAAGACAGAGTCACACCAGTACTTTTGGTTGAGTGATTGAGTGCTTGAGTGACTTGATGGATCATAGGACCTGATAGGCAGCTAACTGTAACCTGTTCCTTATCCAGCCTAGCGAGGGGAACATCCATGTGTCTCACAATAGAGTCATCTATGGCCAGTACATTATACATCGTGGTGTTATGCCTTATGGGCCTATTTGATGAGACACTGATGTGTGTGTTATTATGTGTTGCGGTTGTTTTTGCATTATCTGTGAAAGTGGTTTCCCTTTGGGAGACCTCTGATCTGCTGGTAATTTACTAGTGAGTACCTCCAGATATGTGGGTTTATGTGCCCTGATGTGAGAGTCTTGCCTCCAGTTTCATACTGGTTGTTTCAGGAGTAAGTGGTTGTCAGTATATCTGAAACAACTACTACATTTCCTCATAATTCCCATGTCTATCAGTCTGGCCAGAAAGATTATGGGAAACTGCCAGTCCATGAGAGCAGGCCCTTACTGTATGTTTTATGAGGGAGGGAATTGGTTAATTTGATAGGAATGTGGTAATAGCATCAAGACTCAAGGAGGACCTATACTTTTTGGAGACTAGGGTTGAATAATAAAGCAGCACTGCTCAGTGTGCAAGTTACTACTCGAGCAGGAGAAAGGCTTGAAGGGTTTCACTGTCACTTGTGTAGGGAAAAATTGACCTTCTAGGTTTTTGCATCTCTACAGGGCACTGTTAACCCCACTAAACGAAGAGCAGCACAGTGCAAACTCGAGGATTAAATATGAGCAAAGAGAAACAAGTTTTGAGCTAACTGCCAATCAGGAAAGCGCATAATGAGCCTTTCTCCCCAACTCAGACAGGTTAGATCAGCAGACTTCTGCCACAAGGTGCAGAAAAACATCTTTTTAATTTAGAATAGCTGGTTTTGAGCCTGTGTAACAGGTCCACACAAACTACCTCCAATAGCCGTACAAGTAACAGATACAAAGTATTACAGTGCAATTAACTATTTAAAGCAGCAGCAGACAGTACAGTTTTTTTATGAAAATGCTGAAGTACAGTCACAGTATATAAGAGAAGTGCAAAAAATACTTAGAGCCCTTTTGTATGTTTTGCAGCTAAGACTGATCAGGTAAACACCTACTGTGTCTAGATGAATAATCCAAGTAATCCTAATCTAAAAGCACAGTACTGGAGTGTCTGGAATGAATAAAAATATTTAAAAGATGCAAACTGCTACCACATACAAAGCTGGCACTTATTTCTTCATTAAATCTGCTTACCTTTGCCTTCAGAAAACATAAATTATCATTCCTTTTCCTACATTCACTGGGATTTAACACACCACTTTACCCAGGTCTATAGTACCTAGAATTATTTTGTGATTAATTCTAATAATTTGTTTCATATGATAACAAACAGAATTAAAAGTTAAGCTACTAGCCAGGTCAAAATTTAGACAGATGAATAAATTACTGCTTCCATTAAAGTTATTCTCATGTCTTCAAACTCTAACGATTGGACTATAAAACATATCCCTTCTAGTATTAGTGTAATTTATAGGCACACCACTACCGCTGCTCACTTCAGGAATCTGGTGTTTTTGTTCCTGACAGTAATGGGACAAGAGGAAGTGATTAAAGCCATCTATTACAATATAGATACTTGGCTAATTAGTTTGAGTGGAAATCAAACACCTAAGGAAGCTGTTAATCTTTTCTCTGTGACTTTCCTGAGTTGTATTATAGCTTGTTTTAACGTTTTTAAAGACGGTTATCATTTGATGGTTTAATGTCTACAATTATTTTGGGTTTCTAATTCCATGACGGGAATGGACCCAATTTCTAAGTCAAAGCATAATTAAGGTTCATGAAATCACCATTGTTTCAACCTTTGATGTTAGCCAAAAGAGCTCTTTGCAGCAACTGCAATTTGACAAGATTTGACTCTTTCTGAAATTCGTATGATGTTACATATATTGGCAGTGCATTTAAATAAGACTGTAGATTCTTTTTTATGGGACTTATTACACCTAATACTACTGGAACCACATTTCCCTCATTTTTCCCTTCAGATCCTTGTATTTTATGACGTTTGTGTCTCTCCGTACATAACACACTGTAATCACCGGATGTAGCGATTTCAGTGATCGATGATGATGGCAGAATTCAGTGGTTGAAGCTGTGTAAGAGCTAATGTAAACATAGGACATAACAAAACTTATGAAACTCTTTATCATCAATGTGGTGCACAACAATGTTGTATTTTGACTTATTTTGAATGTCAGACAGCACTCATTTTACTATATTTCTTTATATGTGAATCACCACTTAGCGAAAATTTCATTATGCGTTACAGTGTTCTGTGATGTGTACTGCTGATTCTTTAAATGGGTATCTATTGACATACTGAAACAAAGGGATTATCCAAACATATCTAAATCTTACCATGTTACTACCGATGAACATGCATACTTTACTGGAGAACAAGGAAAACTAGTGGCTCTACAGTGCGATATTCTGAACTTCATTTATTATCACTCACTGATCAAATTTAAATAATATTAAGACAAACAGTTGTTTCATACCTGCACAAGTGACGCCAGCATCTTCAGAGTGAAAGCAATTGTGCTGCAGAAGTGGACGGGCAGAACACTCTGAAAGATGAGATTCATTTCCTGTGCACCGGACATCATCCAAAGTAATTGGACCTGAGCCCATCCCAAAATATGCATTTCCTAGGGCAGAAACAGCCTGTCCACAACCAAGTTCTCTGCAGACAACTTTGGCATCATTTATATCCCATAAGTCATCACACACAGTACCCCACTGTGAGTTGTAATAAATCTCAACTCGACCAGAACAGCGATTGGTTCCATTCACAAGACGTAATGGTAATGGAATGTTACCTGTTGCCAAGGAAAAAAAAAAGAAAAATGTTAATGGACATGATATAATTTATCATGATGTCGTAATATCATTTCTCCACTTTTAGGGATATAAAATAGTATGCTGAACTTCTATAATGCAGTAACAACAAATGAACAAAATGGCATAACAGAACAATGAGAAAACTTTCTCAAGGCAGCTGTATGAAACTAGAATAATTGCAAACACTGTTTGCCAGTGGAATATGTAACTAGCCTTGCTTGGTAGCCTTTTATGTTCCTGTCACTTATTTCATTCTTAAATCTGCTTGCCTTTACCAACAGAAAATTTCAATTAACATTCCTTTTGCCTACATTCACTGGGACTTAACACACTACTGAACCAGGTATCTACCACCTAGAATTATTTTGTGATCACATGTAATAAGGGCAGCCACGGTGGTGCAGCTGTTAGCATTGCTGCCTCACAGCAAGATGTTCTCCAGTTCGATCCTCGGCTGGGGTCTGCATGTCCTCCCTTTGGTCATGTGAGTTTCCTCCGGGTGCTCCGGTTTCCTCCCACATCCCAAAGACATGCTGTAGGTAGATTGGACACTCTAAATTGGCCTTAAGTGTGAGTGCGTGCATGTGCTTGCCTTCTGTCAAAGGTTGAGCACTGGGCTGGCAGCTCAACACTGTAAAACTCCACTACTAATCATGAGCAGACAGGTGATCCGCTGTGGTGACCCCTAACTGAGAAAAGCCAAAAGAAGAAGATGATAGCAAACAAAATTAAAACTTAACCAACAGGCCAGATCAAAATTCAGACAGATGAATAAATTACTGATACCCTTAAAGTTATATTCATGTTTTCAAACTGCTGTAATTGGACTATAAAACATATCTTTTATAGTACTATAGTACAAATGCAGTTTATAGGCATACCACTACCTGCGCTAACTTCAGTAATTTGTTGTTTTTGTTACTGAGAGTAACGGGAAGGAAGAAGGTATTAAAGCCCTCTACTAGAATATAAGTACCTGGCTAATTAGGTTGCTTGCAAGTCAGACACATTAGGAAGCTAGTAAACATTTTTGTGTGACTTTTTTGAGTGGCATCATAACTTGTTTTAAAGTTTTTAAAGTATGTCTTCATTTGATGGTTTAACTTCTCCAAGGCTTTTGGGTTTCTAATTCCATAATGGATATGAACCTCATTCCTAAGTCAAAGTGTAATGAAAGTACATGAAATAATTATTGTTTCAGTCTTTGATTTTAGCCAGAGGTGCTCTTTGCAACATCCACAACATGCCCAGATTTGACTCTGCAATTCGTATGGTGTTATATGTATTAGTAGCATATGTAAATAAGACTGTATGAGACCTATCACTTCTGTTACTATTAGAAGTGTTTTGGTGTCCTTCCACATTGTCCTCATTACTGCCTGCTAATCCTTGTATTTTATTACTCTGTGTCTCTCCGTACATAAGTCAGTGTAATCACTGGTTGTAGCGATTTCATTGATCAATGATGATGGCAGCATTCAGTGGTTCATTTTGTATAAGATCTAATGTAACAATATGAGCAACAAGAAACAAGTTTTAAGCTAACTACCAATCAGGAGAGCACACAATGAAAGAAGTATCAATGGCAAACCCTTCAGCACAAACTATTTTATAATGGTAATATTCTTTATTTTCTAGGTCTTAGACATAATTTTATAAGTCGCAGTAAATACAGTAACTGTTACATAACATTTGTAATATTTTGTAAACAACTTACAATATCTCAAAAGCCACTGAACTTGTAGAGATACTGTCAGCAACATTTTATTCACCTAGATGAGAGCTTTCATATGAGGAAGAGGAGTTCTGTTTGTGTTACTTGGTTGTTGAGATATTTAGAAAAATGTGAAAATTATATCTGTATAAATTAATATCATAAAAACGACAGTTTATATCTCTTTACCTGCATTATACAGAGGTCAAATACTAATGCAGCTGAGTTTGCCATTATATAAGCTTTAAGAAAAAATCTTTTAAAACCTTGCACATAACATGGTTTATTGGAATTATTGACGCAAACATGAACAAGCAACATTTGATGCCTATAGGCATCAGTAGGAGTTAACTGCAGATGCACTAGGAGGTGTCACTTGGATTTAATGAGTTAAAGCCCATTTGTGTGTTTCCCAGCTCAGACTTGCCGAGCAAACACCTACTGCGACTACATGAATAATCCTAATCTAAAAGCACAGTACTGGAGTGTCTGGAGTGAAATGCTTCCATAAACAAGTTTAAAAGATGCAAACTGCTACAACATAAAAGCTGCCACTTATTTCTTAATTAAATCTGCTTATCTTTGGCTTCAGAAAAAATAAATTACCATTCCTTTTCCCACATTCACTGGGATTTAACACACCACTTTACCCAGGTCTATAGTACCTAGAATTATTTTGTGATTAATTCTAATCATTTGTTTCATATGATAACAAACAGAATTAAAAGTTAAGCTACTAGCCAGGTCAAAATTCAGACAGATGAATAAATTACTGCTTCCATTAAAGTTATTCTCATGTCTTCCTACTCTTACGATTGGACTATAAAACATATCCCTTCTAGTATTAGTGTAATTTATAGGCATACCACTACCGCTGCTCACTTCAGGAATCTGGTGTTTTTTGTTCCTGATAGTAATGGGACAAGAGGAAGTGATTAAAGCCATCTATTACAATATAGATACTTGGCTAATTAGTTTGAGTGGAAATCAAACACCTAAGGAAGCTGTTAATCTTTTCTCTGTGACTTTCCTGAGTTGCATTGTAGCTTGTTTTAACATTTTTAAAGACGGTTATCATTTGATGGTTTAATATCTCCAATTATTTTGGGCTTCTACTTCCATGATGGGAATGATCCCATTTTTTAAGTCAAAGCATAATTAAGGTTCATGAAATTAGTATTGTTTCACCCTTTGATGTTAGCCAAAAGAGGTCTTTGCAGCAACTGCAATTTGACAAGATTTGACTCTTTCTGAAATTCGTATGATGTTACATATATTGTCAGTGCATTTAAATAAGACTGTAAATCCTTTTTTATGAGAATTATTACACCAAATACTACTGGAACCACATTTCCTTCATTTCTCCCTTAAGATCCTTGTATTTTATGACTTTTGTGTCTCTCCGTACATAACACACTGTAATCACTGGGTGTAGCGATTTCAGTGATCAATGATGATGGCAGCATTCAGTGGTTGAAGCTGTGTAACAGCTAATGTAAAAATAGGACATAAAACTTGTTATGAACCTGTTTGTCATCAATGTGGTGCACAACAATGTTGTATTTTGACTTATTCTGAATGGCAGACAACACTCATTATACTATATTTCTTTATATCTGAATCACCACATGGGCAAAATTTCATTATATGTTACAATGTTCTGTGATGTGTACTGCTGATTCTGTAAATGGATATCTATTGACATACTGAAAAAAAGGGATTATCCGAACATATCTAAATCTTACTATGTTACTACCGATGAACATGCATACTTTACAGGAGAACAAGGAAAACTAGTGGCTCTACACTGCGGTATTCTGAACTTCATTTATTATCACTCACTGATCAAATTAAAATAATATTAAGACAAACAGTTGTTTCATACCTGCACAAGTGACGCCAGCATCTTCAGAGTGAACGCAATTGTGCTGCAGAGGTGGACGGGCTGAACACTCTGAAAGATGAGATTCATTTCCTGTGCACCGGACATCATCCAAAGTAATAGGACCTGAGCCCATCCCAAAATATGCATTTCCTAGGGCAGAAACAGCCTGTCCACAACCAAGTTCTCTGCAGACAACTTTGGCATCATGTATATCCCAATCATCATCACATACAGTACCCCACTTTGAGTTGTAATAAATCTCAACTCGACCAGAACAGCGATTGGTTCCATTCACAAGACGTAATGGTAATGGAATGTTACCTGTCGCCAAGGAAAAAAAAAAAGAAAAATGTTAATGGACATGATATAATTTATCATGATGTCGTAATATCATTTCTCCACTTTTAGGGATATAAAATAGTATGCTGAACTTCTATAATGCAGTAACAACAAATGAACAAAATGGCATAACAGAACTATGAGAAAGCTTTCCCAAGGCAGCTGTATGAAACTAGAATAATTACAAACCCTGTTTGCCAGTGGAATATGTAACTAGCCTTGCTTGGTAGCCTTTTATGTTCCTGTCACTTATTTCATACTTAAATCTGCTTGCCTTTACCAACAGAAAATTTCAATTAACATTCCTTTCGCCTACATTCACTGGTCCTTAACACACCACTTTAACCAGGTCTTCCTACTTAAATCTGCTTGCCTTTACCAACAAAAAATTTCAATTAACATTCCTTTCGCCTACATTCACTTGGACTTAACACACCACTTTAACCAGGTCTCTACCACCTACAATCATTTCACACCACTTTAACCAGGTCTTCCTACTTAAATCTGCTTGCCTTTACCAACAAAAAATTTCAATTAACATTCCTTTCGCCTACATTCACTTGGACTTAACACACCACTTTAACCAGGTCTCTACCACCTACAATCATTTCATGATTGGTGATTTCATCATTTCATGATGAGGTAGCGCGTAACCCTCCGCTTAGCCCAGCATTAACTTGCATCTTAAGGTGCTTGGACGCTGAGGGGTTTAACCGCTTGCTTAGTATCTCTTAGCGGTCACGCATGTGTTTATTGTTCATCGTGCTTTCCACAGCGGCAGTTATTTTTTCACTCCGCTTGACACGGTGTGTGTTTTTTTTCAAGCTGTGTGAATAACTCCTATCTACTGCTCCTGGTACTCTCCCCGAGCTTTCTCTGCTAGTCGCTCTGTGGAGCCTAGCCTATAGCATACTCCATCGCCCATTCTAGTAACAATCAACAGCGGTGAGCCCTTTCACTATGCTTGATATAGTGTTAACATTTCCTGCCATGTAATTAAGCGCCTTTTACCCCGATCTGCCTCCACGTGGTCCTCCACCTCATACAACTTGAAAACTAAGGGTGGACGTAGCATTATAGGTCTATTGTCTTCTGATGGTATTGAAGCTAATGAACTAGCTTGTGCACTGTTTCATTTAATGCCCTTAAATCATAACAGTTTAGCTTTGTTGTGGCATTACTGCCCCTATGTGCAAAACGCCATCTTTTGTCCTACATATATGAGGCAACATTATTTCTAATTTGTATCCCTCTCGGGATCCTTTATTTGTTGTTATAGACACCAGACTGTAGATGTTGAGATCTGCCATTTCTCTGATACCTGTAACTGCTTGATGCTATTGTTGCAAAGATTAACTTAATTACACATTAGGGTTTTTGTCACTAGCTGCAATGACTTTCTAGTAGTTATCTGTGCATGAATGTATGTTCCCTACTGTGTTTCACTGACTGTATGGCTAGACTGTTTTAGCATTTGAGAACTGTGTTAGTCTATTTACTGATCTTGTTTAAATTTAGGCATATGTTTCTGGTTATCTGTTACATGCTTCATTGACTAATGGATTTACTTACTTTTCTCTTTCTCTCTCTTCCTTTATAATTATCAGCCTGTACACCTGAGTTCCTGTCCTACCCTTGCTAAAGAGGCCCTGTGGATAGCATACTAAGCAACTCAATCCTGAATAGGATTTTACGTCCTCCCCTATAAGACTGTCTACCCAGAGTAGACCTTTGGAAAGTATGTCCTACTCTTGCATTGTATAAATTTTATTCTCCAGGCTTTTTATACTTCCCTCCCAGGTTAACCAGCAGCCTCCCCCCCCCTCCAGTAGTGTTGTAATCTCTTTCTCTTTTCCTCCTTTCCTCTGTGCTATCCTTAAGGAAACTCCCCACTATCCAGACTTTTCACTTGGTGAACTTCTGCTTGCTCTGTCCAAGATCCCTGACCTGGCCACTAGGTGGCGCCCTTTCTAACAAGACACACACTATTCTTTTCCCATATTTTTCAGAGTATTGTACTGTAGAACACACTATTTTTCTCCCATTTTTGACTCTCCCCACCCACCACATATCCCCACTGCACTATTACCCTATAGCTCACCCCTAACCCACACCTTACATAGTGTTTCTCTCTTCTTGCCTGATTGTTTTTCTGCAACTGGTCGTCTTGTTCTTCCCCGCTCCGTTCGCTACGCTCACTCCGCTCCCCTCCCTACCCCCAATTCCCACCCACCCCCAGGGGTCCTACCTATATACTTACTTAGACACACCCCCAATTAGACAACTACCACTCATCACTTCAAATACATCTACCAATCAACCCCTCACTCATATAACCACACCCTCTCTCCAAACTCCCATCTAAACTACCTGTCCCTACCATTACATACCAAACAGTCCTACAACTTTTACTAGTACCACCCTCTATAACAACATGCCTTTAACAATTAACGCAATCTTTCCTATTGTCCTCCTTAACATCCTACTTTACTACCACATACTTACCTCCTATGAATATCTTAACCTGCACCAAACTCTTACATTAGCCAAACATACTACTACTACATGTCTTCTACCTAACCAAACACATATTAATATACTATCTACCTCTCCCTACCTCCCACCTCTCTACCATAAAGTACACCATTACAAGTATACAACCTCCAAACGGTTATATCTAATACCTATCAAATACACTAAAATCTTTCAAACCCCACAAACACTTTTACTTATACATGGGGACATCCACCCCAATCCCGGTCCCAATACCCTCCTCAATCACACCCCTTCAAACCAAACCACTAACTATTCCAATTCACCCTTCTACACTGACTCTCTCTCTATTGCTCACCTAAATATTCGTAGCATTAACAACAAAGTCACACAACTCCATGCCTTAATTGATTTCTACGCCTTTGATATCCTCTGTCTCACTGAAACCTGGCTAAAACCCAGTACCAAAGACAACGAATTCACTCCCCCAGGCTACAACACCTTAAGGCAGGATCGCCCTAATAAAAAGGGCGGAGGAGTGGCCCTCCTATTCAAATCCCAACTTCAGGTAGCCTTAATTGACTCCATGCCTCCCTCCCCAGCAAATGCTGAAATACTTTGTACCAAACTCCACGTCAATAAATCCAAGGCTATAAACATAATATGCTCCTACATCCCCCCAGGCAACAACATTAATACCCTAGAAAATATCCTAAGCTGGGCTTCCTGTAGCTTTCCCCAGGAAACCATAATCTTAGGTGACTTCAATATTAACTGGTACTCCTGCATATCCCCCACACCCACCACTCACCTTAATCTCTTTAACTTTCATCAAACCATCAACTCCCCTACTAGAATTCATAAATCCACCCACAAACAAACCATTCTAGACTGGATACTGACCAACAACAATCCCCTCTCCTATAAAACAGGAATACTCCCTGACAATATCAGCGACCACCTCCCTACCTTTATTACTAAACAAAAATTCAACAATCCCAAGCCAACTACTTATCGAACCAAATATAACAAAACTGAATTCAACCTAACATCCTTTCAAAATGAACTCAAGGAATATAACTGGTCAACCCTAAAATACCTCCCCATAGATGAAGCAGTAACCCACTTCAACAATACCTTCCTACAAATTCTCAACCAGCATGCCCCTTCTCGCTTAGTCAGAGTCAGTTCCAAAGCAGCCCCATGGCTCTCTAAAACTACTAAACAAACTATGCGAGCTAGGAATAAATTATGGAATAAATGGAGATCCACAAAAAACCCTATTGACCATCAAAACTTCAAACACCTCAGAAACAAAACAAAGAAACTTACCTATCTGGATAAGAAAAACTACCACTTTCAATATCAACAAAACCAAAATCAAAACCCAAAACAATTTTGGTCAGGAATAAACAAACTACTCCATCCAGGCAACACCAAAACACCTACCCCAGCTAGCTTAGCACAAACACAACCTAACATAATAGCCGACACTTTCAACAACTTCTTCTCTGAAACTGTCACCTCTCTTGCAAGCACTATGACTCCCCCCCCATCCCTCCAAATTACCCCCACTCAAAACAGTACCCACACGCTAAAGTTTAGAACCGTCTCAACAACCTACATACGTAAACTACTATCGAAACTCAAACCCTGCACCCCCTCTGCTGACAAACTTCCAGCCGAATATCTACAACTAGCTGCAACTGAAATAGCCTACCCAGTCTCCATCTTAATAAACAGAACTATAACTGAATCCAAAATCCCATCCTGCTGGAAAATCTCCCATATTATTCCCCTCCATAAAGGAGGAAACTCCAATGAACTCTCCAATTTTCGACCTATTGCCCTTCTATCTCCTCTATCCAAAATAATGGAACGCTGCATTCACCATCAACTTCTACATTATCTCTTGAATAACAACTTGCTTGTGGACTCTCAACATGGTTTTAGACCACACCACAGTACTTCTACCGCCCTTCTCTCCTTCACTGACACTATCAATAAAAACCGCAATAACAACCTGTTCTCCTCTGCACTATTCTTGGACCTCTCAAAAGCATTTGATATGGTCAACCATCAACTTCTCCTTGATACCTTAAAATCCCTCTCACTGGATTCACAAGCTTTACAATGGTTCAACTCATACTTGACTAATAGAAAACAAGCTGTCCTCTGGGACAGCCATCTATCGTCTCAACTCCCAGTTACTATTGGCGTTCCACAAGGATCCATCCTAGGTCCTCTACTTTTCTCAATTTTCATAAATAACCTACCCACTTCCCTCCCTACATCCACTTGTATACAGTATGCAGATGATTCCACTCTCATCTGCTCTGCTTCTTCCCCAGCAGAACTCCACTCTGCTACCCAATTGGTCTTCACTGCAGCAGAAAAATGGTTTCAACACATCTGTCTCCTCCTAAATCCCAAAAAAACAAAACTACTACTCTTCACCCCAAACTTTAAATCCACCCCAATTACTTTTACCATTGCATCCTGTAATGGCACTATCATCAAACCTGACTATTGCACCAAACTGCTAGGTGTCACCATAGATAATCAGCTAAATTTTGACTATCACATTGATTTAACTATCAAGACAGTCAATAAAAAGATTGGTGCCTTATACAGACTTAAGCCCTTTCTTACGGCTACTTCCCGAGTGGCTCTAGCCCAAACTCACCTTATTTCTACATTACTGTATGCCTCTCCTTCCTTTATCAACATATCTAAAGCTAATCTGAAGAAACTAAATAATGCCTACCACAGTATAGCCAGATTTGCCACTGGCTCTCCATTCCAAACTCATCACTGTCATAACTTAAAGAAACTAAACTGGCTTGAACTCCCAAACCTAATACTCCTACAACAACTGATCATCACTTTTAAAATTCTACATTACCCTCCAACACACCCATACTAAACAAAATCATCACTCCTTATAAAAATCTCACTACACTTAGATCAGCCAACAAGCTTCTAGTTACCACATTGAAATCTCATAATAAATCAGGGGACTCCCTATTTGCAAACACTATCGGTTCTTACTGGAATAAACTCCCAGCAGAGCTGACCTCCCTAGCCTCATGTCACCTTTTCAAAAAACAAATGAAAACTCACCTACTAATTCATTGGCTATGTCCATGCTCCAATCCCGACTGAACTCAATAACCTTATTACTCACTCTACTCTGCTCCTGAGTACTCTTGCTCCCCTGTACTAACTTTCAATGACTTCCATAGCCCTTTTTCCGTACCATTACTCTTTTTCAAATTTCTGTATGCTTCCCCCTCTGACCTTCTGCTCTTTTTCTGTCTCCTGCTTATTTTAGCTGAGCTCCTATTATACTGCTACCTTTACATTTCAGCAATTATCTTTACCTCCTCCTCTCCTTCTCCAACTGGCTATTCCCTTGACCTACTTAGTCCATAATACTTGTACCTAACAATTCTGTACTTTTTCCTCTTTCTATTTACTTTATTTTCTCCCTTTTCCTTAACAATAACTACATTTACTTACCTGTTTCTCTAGCAACCTGCATATTTAACACTGTATAATATTTAGTTTAGCCAATACCTGTTTTTGTTGTCATGACCAGTTACTACTGATACTTTTTTTAACTTTATTTTGTATTTTCTAAGACTGGAGCTTATTCTCCTCAGCCCCTTGTCTGAACTTTGTTTGTCATTTACTTAGACTAGTCCATGAAAACCTTATATGTAATTGTATTTTACCTGAGTACATTATGCTACTTGTTTGTCTTACTTAATTACTTCCTAATAGTGTCTTAGTCTGATAGTGGAGCTTTTCTCCTCGGGCCTCTGCTGAAAATGGACATGTATCCAGCCAGACTAGCCCGGTTAACAAATGTAAAATAAAATAAAATAAAAAATGATCACTTGTGATAATTTATTTCCTATGATAGCAAACAAAATTAAAATATAAGCTACAAGCCAGATCAAAATTCAGACAGATGAATACATTACTGGTTCCCTTAAAGTTATATTCATGTTTTCAAACTGTTGTAATTGGACTATAAAACATATCCTTTCCAGTACAAATGCAGTTTATAGGCATACCACTACCTGCGCTGACTTCAGTAAATTGGTGTTTTAGTTACTGAGAGTAATGTTAAGACAGAAGACATTAAAGCCCTCTACTAGAATATAAATACCTGGCTAATTAGGTTGTTTATAAGTCAGGCACATTAAGAAGCTAGTAAACATTTTTCTGTGACTTTTTTGAGTGGTATCATAACTTGTTTTAAAGTTTTTAAAGACTGTTTCTGTTGATGGTTTAATTTCTCCAAGGTTTTTAGGTTTCTAATTCCATGATGGATATGGACTTCATTCCTAAGTCAAAGTGTAATGAAAGTACATGAAATAATTATTGTTTCAATCTTTGATTTTAGCCAGAGGTGTTCTTTGCAACATGCCCAGATTTCACTCTGCAATCCATATGGTGTTATATGCTTTGGTTGTTGTTGTTGTCTTTTGGCTTTTCCCGGTTAGGGGTCACCACAGCGGAACTCCAGTCCGCTAATGACTGGCAGTAGATTTTCACAAACGCCGAGGTGCCAGCTCGATGTTCAACCTTCAACTAAGGCATGCTCATTTACGCATGTCTTTTGAACGCCCACCCAACCGTGGTGAGGACATGCAGACTCCACACAGAAGGCACTCCCTGCACTCCAGCCGAGGATCGAACGGGAGAACCTCTTGCTTTGAGGCAATAACTCTACCACTGCACCACTGCGGATGTACTGTTAGCATATGTAAATAAGATTGTATGAGACCTATTGCTTCCACTACTATTAGAAGTGTTTTGGTGTCATTCCACATTGTCATCATTACTGCCTGCTAATCCTTGTATTTTATGACTTTGTGTCTCTCCGTACATAAGTCAGTATAATCACTGGGTATAGCGATTTCATTGATCAATGATGATGGCAGCATTCTACGGTTCATTTTTTATAAGATTTAATGTAACAATATGAGCAAAGAGAAACAAGTTTTAAGCTAACTACCAATTCAGAAAGCACACAAAGTGCATTTCTCCCCAACTCAGACAGGTTAGATCAGCACACTTCTGCCAGAAGGGTGCAGAAAAACAGGTCTATGTTAGAACATCGAATGGTTAAAATCGCAAACACTCTAAAGAGCAAAAATGCCGGACCTCAAACGCATTATTATGGCAGGCTGCACCCATGACTCCGAGACTGCACTACAGTGAGGAATGAGCAAATATTCTGATCTTCACTATTCTGTGATATCAAAAAAAGCACTTCGAGGTCCGGCATTTTTGCTCTTTAGAGCGTTCGCAATTTTAATCATTCGATGTTCTGATATAGACCCGCCGATAAACACCTTTTTAATTTAGACACACTGGCTTTGAGCCAAAGTGTAACAGGACCACACAAACTACCTCCAAAAGCTGTACAAGTAACAGATACAAAGTATTACAGTGCAATTATCTATTTAAAGCAGCAGCAGACAGTACAGTTTTTTTTTTATCTTGAATCTGCTGAAGTACAGTCACAGTATATAACAGAAGTGCAAAAAAAATACTTAATTCATTCACGCCAATGGACCTCAGGAATTTTCACTGTAGCTTCCAATGGAGGACTGAAGCCTTTTAACAGAATCAAATTATGTTTTCACATTTCAAACAAATGTTCATATCTCTTGAACCATAGCGGTTATAAAAGTATTAACAGCAAACCCTTCAGCACAAACTATTTTATAATGGTAATATTCTTTATTTTCTAGGTCTTAAAAGTAATTTTATAAGTCTCAGTAAATAAAGTACCTGTTAAATTTGTAATATTTTGTAAACAACTTACAATATCTTAATAGCAACTCAAGTTACACACATACTGTCAGCAACATTTTATTCACCTAGCTGAGAGCTTTCATATGAGGAAAAGGAGTTCTGTTTGTGTTACTTGGTTGTTGAGATATTTAGAAAAATGTGAAAATTATATCTGTATAAATTAATATCATAAAAACAACAGTTAATATCTCTTTACCTGGACTAGACAGAGGTCAAATTCTAATGCAGCTGAGTTTGCCATTATGTAAGCTTTAAGAAAAATATTTTAAAACCTTGCACTTAACATGGATTATTGGAATTTTTGGCAAAAATATGAACAAGCAACATTTGACGCCTAGAGGCATCAGTAGGAGTTAACTGCAGATGCACCTGCAGGTGTCACTTGGATGTAATTAGTTAAAGCCCATTTGTATGTTTCTCAGCTCAGACTGACTGGATAAACACCTACTGCAACTACATGAATAATCACAGTAATCCCAATGTAAAAGCACAGTACCAGGAGGAAAATGCTACCATAAGCTCAGATGGTGTAATGGTATGTTGCTGTGATTATAGAGCACAGCATCCCTTGTTTGAGACTTGGCAGGGCTAACTATTGGGTGGGAGGATGGCATAAAGGTTAAGGTGTTTACCTTGGAGACACAAAGTGCAGGGTTTGATTCTCACATAGGGTTATTGGCAAGGCTTAAAATGGCCCCAAGGGCATTTAGCCTGCTAGTAATCTATAAACATATTTAAAAGATGCAAACTGCTGGCACTTATTTCTTAATTAAATCTGCTTGGCTTTGCCTTCAGAAAAAATAAATTATCATTCCTTTTCCTACATTGACTGGGATTTAACACACCACTTTACCCAGGTCTATAGTACCTATAATTATTTTGTGATTTATTCTAATAATTTGTTTCTTATGATAACAAACAGAATTAAAAATTAAGAAACTAGCCAGATCAAAATTCAGACAGATGAATAAATTATTACTTCCATTAAAGTTATTCTCATGTCTTCAAACTCTTACGATTGGACTATAAAACATATCCCTTTTAGTATTAATATAATTTATAGGCATACCACTACCGCTGCTAACTTCAGGAATCTGGTGTTTTTTTCCTGACAGTAATGGGACAAGAGGAAGTGATTAAAGCCATCTATTATAATATAGATACTTGGCTAATTAGTTTGAGTGGAAATCAAACACCTAAAGAAGCTGTTAATCTTTTCTCTGTGACTTTCCTGAGTTGCATTACAGCTTGTTTTAACGCTTTTAAAGACGGTTATCATTTGATGGTTTAATGTCTCCAATTATTTTGGGTTTCTAATTCCATGATGGGAATGGACCCAGTTTCTAAGTCAAAGCATAATTAAGGTTCATGAAATCACGATTGTTTCAACCTTTGATATTAGCCAAAGAGCTCTTTGCAGCAACTGCAATTTGGCAAGATTTGACTCTTTCTGAAATTCGTATGATGTTACATATATTGTCAGTGCATTTAAATAAGACTGTAGATCCTTTATTATTAGACTTATTACACCTAATACTACTGGAACCACATTTCCTTCATTTCTCCCTTCAGATCCTTGTATTTTATGACTTTTGTGTCTCTCCGTACATAACACACTGTAATCACCGGGTGTAGCGATTTCAGTGATCGATGATGATGGCAGCATTCTGTGGTTGAAGCTGTGTAAGAGCTAATGTAAAATAGGACATAAAACTTGTTATGAACCTCCTTGTCACCAGTGTGGTGCACAACAATGTTGTATTTTGACTTATTTTGAATGGCAGACAACACTCATTGTACTATATTTCTTTATATGTGAATCACCACTTGGGGAAAATTTCATTATGTGTTACAATGTTCTGTGATGTGTACTGCTGATTCAGTAAATTGGTATCTATTGACATACTGAAAAAAAGGGATTATCCAAACATATCCAAATCTTACCATGTCACTACCAATGAACATGACTAATTTACTGGAGAATGAAAACTAGTGGTTTTACAGTGTGGTATTCAAACTTCATTTATTATCACTCACTGATCAAATTAAAATAATATTAAGACAAACAGTTGCTTCATACCTGCACAAGTGACGCTAGCATCTTCAGAGTGAACGCAATTGTGCTGCAGAGGTGGACGGGCTGAACACTCTGAAAGATGAGATTCATTTCCTGTGCACCGGACATCATCCAAAGTAATAGGACCTGAGCCCATCCCAAAATATGCATTTCCTAGGGCAGAAACAGCCTGTCCACAACCAACTTCTCTGCAGACAACTTTGGCATCATGTATATCCCAATCATCGTCACACACAGTACCCCACTTTGAGTTATAATAAATCTCAACTCGACCTGAACAGCGATTGGTCCCATTCACAAGACGTAATGGTAAGGGAATGTTGCCTGTTGCCAAAGAAAAAAAAAAAAGAAAAATGCTAATGTACATGATATAATTCATCATGATGTTGTAATATAATTTTTTCCACTTTTAGGGATATAAAATAATATGCTGAACTTCTATAATGCAGTAACAACAAATGAACAAAATGGCGCAAAGGAACTACGAGAAAACTTTCTCAAGGCAGCTGTATAAAAGTAGAATAATTAAAACCAGTGGAATATGTAACTAGCTTTGCTTGGTAGCCTTTTATGTTCTTGTCACTTATTTCGTACTTAACTCTGCTTGCCTTTACCAACAGAAAATTTCAATTAACATTCCCTTTGCCTACATTCACTGGGACTTAACACACCACTTTAACCAGGTCTCTACCACCTACAAATATTTTGTGATCACTTGTAATAATTTGTTTATTATGATAGCAAAGAAAATTAAAACTTAACCAACTGACCAGATCAAAATTCAGACAGATGAATAAATTACTGGTTCCCTTAAAGTTATATTCATGTTTTCAAACTGCTGTAATTGGACTGTAAAACATATTTTCTAGTGCAAATGCAGTTTTTAGGCATACCACTCCCTTCGCTAACTTCAGGAATTTGTTGTTTTTGTTACTGTGAGTAACGGGAAGGAAGAAGGTATTAAACCTCTCTACTAGAATACAAGTATCTGGCTAATTAGGTTTTTTATTTATTTATTTATTTAAATTTGTTGACTGGGAGTGTCCGACTGGACGTGGGTCCATTTTCAGCGGAGGCCCGGGGAGAAAAGCTCCACAGTAAAATAAACAGACAGTAGTTACACTGGATTACATAGTGATTAACAATTTAACATAGAAATTACTTACAACATATTTACAGATGAAGAACATAGTACATCAGTAGACAACTAGAATCTTTATCTGTGAAGTACATAACAGGCATTAACAAATGTAACAATGAGAAGTTCCTGCTGTATAATAAGTACTAGGCTTATGAGCATCTGAGCTTGCTATCATCAAGGTAGTTAGTGGAGGTGAAAGAAAGGTAGTAGTTGGATGGGGTGGATGATATTAGAGTGGGAGTTGCAAGGGCATAGCCAGCATGTTTTAGGTGCGCTTTTAATAAAGTTTTGAAATTGGTGCATGATGGTACGGAGGTAATTGTGGGTGGGAGTGAGTTCCATAATTTGGCTATGGCACAAGAGAATAGTGCTTCACCAGCAGAGTTATTGGCTTTAGTGATCTGCAAGTGATTTTTGTTGCTGGATCTTAGTGGTCTGGTGGTGCGATAGGGTTGGAGTAGATTCTGGAGGGATTCTGGAGGTTGCTTGCAAGTCACACATTAGGAAGCTAGTAAACATTTTTGTGTGACTTTTTTGAGTGGCATCGTAAAGTTTTTAAAGTCTGTCTTCATTTGACGGTTTAATTTCTCCAAGGCTTTTCAGTTTCTAATTCCATGATGGATATGGACCTCATTCCAAAATCAAAGTGTAATGAAAGTACATGAAATAATTATTGTTTCAACTTTGATTTTAGCCAGAGGTGCTCTTTGCAACATCCACAACATGCCCAGATTTGACTCTGCAATTCGTATGGTGTTATATGTATTAGTAGCATATGTAAATAAGACTGTATGAGACCTATCACTTCTATTACTATTAGAAGTGTTTTGGTGTCCTTCCACATTGTCCTCATTACTGCCTGCTAATCCTTGTATTTTATTACTCTGTGTCTCTCTGTACATAAGTCAGTGTAATCACTGGGTGTAGCGATTTCATTGATCAGTGATGATGCCAGCATTCAGTGGTTCATTTTGTATAAGATCTAATGTAACAATATGAGCAACGAGAAACTAGTTTTAAGAGCACAAAATGTGCATTTCTCCCCTACTCAGACAGGTTAGATCAGCACACTTCTGCCACAAGGGCGGTGCAGAGGTGCAGTGGTTAACATTGTCACCTCACAGCAAGAGGTTCTCCGGTTCAATTCTCGGCTGGGGTGCCTTCTGTGTGGAGTTTGCATGTTCTCCCTGTGTTCACGTGGGTTTCCTCCGGGTACTCCAGTTTCCTCCCACATTCCAAAGACATGCATCTGGAGCATTTCTCCCTGGGCCTCCACTGAAAACAGGCTCTGTGGAACCTAGTCGGACTTTCCCGGTCAACAAATGATAAATAAATAAATAAATAAATAAATAAAAAAACAGGTCTATGTCAGAACATTGGATGATTAAAATTGCGAACACTCTAAAGAGTGAAAATGCCGGACCTCAAACTCATTATTATGGCAGACTGCACCCACAACTCCGAGATCGCACTACAAGTGAGGAAAGGGCAAATATTCCAATCTTCACTGAACTGTGATCTCAAAAAAAGCACTTAGAGGTCCAGCATTTTTGCTGTTTAGAGCGTTTGCGATTTTAATCATTCGATGTTCTGATATAGACTCCCAGGAAAGCATCATTTTAATTGAGACACACTGGCTTTGAGCCAAAGTGTAACAGGACCACACAAACTACCTCCAAAATGATGTACAAGTAACAGATACAAAATATTACAGTGCAATTATCTATTTAAAGCAGCAGCAGACAGTACAGTTTTTTTTTTTTATTTTGAAACTGCTGAAGTACAGTCACAGTATATAAGAGAAGTGCAAAAAAAAATACTTAATTCATTCAAGCCAGTGGACCTCAGGAATTTTGCATTGTAACTTACAGTGGGTGGACCTAAGCCTTTTAACAGAATCAAATGATGTCCTCACATTTCAAACAAATGTTCATATCTCTTGAACCATAGCGGTTATGAAAGAAGTATTAATGGCAAACCCTTCAGCACAAACTATTTTGCAGTGGTAATATTCTTTATTTTCTAGGTCTTAGACATAATTTTATAAGACCCAGTAAATAAAGTAAGTGTTACATTTGTAATATTTTGTAAACAACTTACAATATCTCAATAGTCACTCAAGTTACACACATACTGTCAGCAACATTTTATTCATGTAGCTGAGAGCTTTCTTATGAGGATAAGGAGTTCTGTTTGTGTTACTTGGTTGTTGAGATATTTAGAAAAATGTGAAAATTATATCTGTATAAATTAATATCATAAAAATGACAGTTAATATCTCTTTTCCTGCATGAGACAGTGGTCAAATACTAATGCAGCTGAGTTTGCCATTATATAAGCATTAAGAAAAAAAATGTTTTAAAACCTTGCATATAACATGGTTTATTGTTATTATTGACGCAAACATGAACAAGCAACATTTGACGCCTATAGGCATCAGTAGGAGTTAAATGCAGATGCCCCTGGAGGTGTCACTTGGATGTAATGAGTTAAAACCCATTTGTGTGTTTCCCAGCTCAGACTTACCGGGTAAACACCTACTGCGACTACATGAATAATCCTAATCTAAAAGCACAGTACTGGAGTGTCTGGAGTGAAATGCTTCCATAAACAAGTTTAAAAGATGCAAACTGCTACAACATAAAAGCTAGCACTTATTTCTTCATTAAATCTGCTTGACTTTGCCTTCAGGAAAAAAAATTATCATTCCTTTTCCTACATTCACTGGGATTTAACACACCACTTTACCCAGGTCTATAGTACCTAGAATTATTTTGTGATTAATTCTAATCATTTGTTTCATATGATAACAAACAGAATTAAAAGTTAAGCTACTAGCCAGGTCAAAATTCAGACAGATGAATAAATTACTGCTTCCATTAAAGTTATTCTCATCTCTTCATACTCTTACGACTGGACTATAAAACATATCCCTTTTAATATTAATATAATTTATAGGCATACCACTACCACTGCTAACTTCAGGAATCTGGTGTTTTTTGTTTCTGACAGTAATGGGACAAGAGGAAGTGATTAAAGCTATCTATTACAATATAGATACTTGGCTAATTAGTTTGAGTGGAAATCAAACACCTAAGGAAGCTGATAATCTTTTCTCTGTGACTTTCTTGAGTTGTATTACAGCTTGTTTTAAAGTTTTTAAAGACGGTTATCATTTGATGGTTTAATATCTCCAATTATTTTGGGTTTCTACTTCCATGATGGGAATGATCCCATTTTTTAAGTCAAAGCATAATTAAGGTTCATGAAATTAGTATTGTTTCAACCTTTGATGTTAGCCAAAAGAGGTCTTTGCAGCAACTGCAATTTGACAAGATTTGACTCTTTCTGAAATTCGTATGATGTTACATATATTGGCAGTGCATTTAAATAAGACTGTAGATTCTTTTTTATGAGACTTATTACACCTAATACTACTGGGACCACATTTCCCTCATTTCTCCCTTCAGATCCTTGCATTTTATGACTTTTGTGTCTCTCTGTACATAACACACTGTAATCACTGGGTGTAGTGATTTCAGTGATTGATGATGATGGCAGCATTTAGTGGTGGAAGCTGTGTAAGAGCTAATGTAAAAATAGGACATAACAAAACTTATGAACCTCTTTGTCATCAATGTGTTGCACAACAGTGTTGTATTTTGACTTATTTTGAATGGCAGACAACACTCATTGTACTATATTTCTTTATATGTGAGTCACCACATGGGTAAAATTTCATTATGTGTTACAATGTTCTGTGATGTGTACTGCTGATTCTGTAAATGGATATCTATTGACATACTGAAAAAAAGGGATTATCCGAACATATCTAAATCTTACCATGTTACTACCGATGAACATGCATACTTTACAGGAGAACAAGGAAAACTAGTGGCTCTACACTGCGGTATTCTGAACTTCATTTATTATCACTCACTGATCAAATTAAAATAATATTAAGACAAACAGTTGTTTCATACCTGCACAAGTGACGCCAGCATCTTCAGAGTGAACGCATTGTGCTGCAGAGGTGGACGGGCTGAACACTCTGAAAGATGAGATTCATTTCCTGTGCACCGGACATCATCCAAAGTAATAGGACCTGAGCCCATCCCAAAATATGCATTTCCTAGGGCAGAAACAGCCTGTCCACAACCAAGTTCTCTGCAGACAACTTTGGCATCATGTATATCCCAATCATCATCACATACAGTACCCCACTTTGAGTTGTAATAAATCTCAACTCGACCAGAACAGCGGTTGGTTCCATTCACAAGACGTAATGGTAATGGAATGTTACCTGTCGCCAAGGAAAAAAAAAAAGAAAAATGTTAATGGACATGATATAATTTATCATGATGTCGTAATATCATTTCTCCACTTTTAGGGATATAAAATAGTATGCTGAACTTCTATAATGCAGTAACAACAAATGAACAAAATGGCATAACAGAACTATGAGAAAGCTTTCCCAAGGCAGCTGTATGAAACTAGAATAATTACAAACCCTGTTTGCCAGTGGAATATGTAACTAGCCTTGCTTGGTAGCCTTTTATGTTCCTGTCACTTATTTCATACTTAAATCTGCTTGCCTTTACCAACAGAAAATTTCAATTAACATTCCTTTCGCCTACATTCACTGGGACTTAACACACCACTTTAACCAGGTCTTCCTACTTAAATCTGCTTGCCTTTACCAACAAAAAATTTCAATTAACATTCCTTTCGCCTACATTCACTTGGACTTAACACACCACTTTAACCAGGTCTCTACCACCTACAATCATTTCATGATCACTTGTGATAATTTATTTCCTATGATAGCAAACAAAATTAAAATATAAGCTACAAGCCAGATCAAAATTCAGACAGATGAATACATTACTGGTTCCCTTAAAGTTATATTCATGTTTTCAAACTGTTGTAATTGGACTATAAAACATATCCTTTCCAGTACAAATGCAGTTTATAGGCATACCACTACCTGCGCTGACTTCAGTAAATTGGTGTTTTAGTTACTGAGAGTAATGTTAAGACAGAAGACATTAAAGCCCTCTACTAGAATATAAATACCTGGCTAATTAGGTTGTTTATAAGTCAGGCACATTAAGAAGCTAGTAAACATTTTTCTGTGACTTTTTTGAGTGGTATCATAACTTGTTTTAAAGTTTTTAAAGACTGTTTCTGTTGATGGTTTAATTTCTCCAAGGTTTTTAGGTTTCTAATTCCATGATGGATATGGACTTCATTCCTAAGTCAAAGTGTAATGAAAGTACATGAAATAATTATTGTTTCAATCTTTGATTTTAGCCAGAGGTGTTCTTTGCAACATGCCCAGATTTCACTCTGCAATTCATATGGTGTTATATGCTTTGGTTGTTGTTGTTGTCTTTTGGCTTTTCCCGGTTAGGGGTCACCACAGCGGAACTCCAGTCCGCTAATGACTGGCAGTAGATTTTCACAAACGCCGAGGTGCCAGCTCGATGTTCAACCTTCAACTAAGGCATGCTCATTTACGCATGTCTTTTGAACGCCCACCCAACCGTGGTGAGGACATGCAGACTCCACACAGAAGGCACTCCCTGCACTCCAGCCGAGGATCGAACGGGAGAACCTCTTGCTTTGAGGCAATAACTCTACCACTGCACCACTGCGGATGTACTGTTAGCATATGTAAATAAGATTGTATGAGACCTATTGCTTCCACTACTATTAGAAGTGTTTTGGTGTCATTCCACATTGTCATCATTACTGCCTGCTAATCCTTGTATTTTATGACTTTGTGTCTCTCCGTACATAAGTCAGTATAATCACTGGGTATAGCGATTTCATTGATCAATGATGATGGCAGCATTCTACGGTTCATTTTTTATAAGATTTAATGTAACAATATGAGCAAAGAGAAACAAGTTTTAAGCTAACTACCAATTCAGAAAGCACACAAAGTGCATTTCTCCCCAACTCAGACAGGTTAGATCAGCACACTTCTGCCAGAAGGGTGCAGAAAAACAGGTCTATGTTAGAACATCGAATGGTTAAAATCGCAAACACTCTAAAGAGCAAAAATGCCGGACCTCAAACGCATTATTATGGCAGGCTGCACCCATGACTCCGAGACTGCACTACAGTGAGGAATGAGCAAATATTCTGATCTTCACTATTCTGTGATATCAAAAAAAGCACTTCGAGGTCCGGCATTTTTGCTCTTTAGAGCGTTCGCAATTTTAATCATTCGATGTTCTGATATAGACCCGCCGATAAACACCTTTTTAATTTAGACACACTGGCTTTGAGCCAAAGTGTAACAGGACCACACAAACTACCTCCAAAAGCTGTACAAGTAACAGATACAAAGTATTACAGTGCAATTATCTATTTAAAGCAGCAGCAGACAGTACAGTTTTTTTTTTTATCTTGAATCTGCTGAAGTACAGTCACAGTATATAACAGAAGTGCAAAAAAAATACTTAATTCATTCACGCCAATGGACCTCAGGAATTTTCACTGTAACTTCCAATGGCAGACTTAAGGCTTTTAACAGAATCAAATTATGTCTTCACATTTCAAACAAATGTTCATATCTCTTGAACCATAGCAGTTATAAAAGAAGTATTAACAGCAAACCCTTCAGCACAAACTATTTTATAATGTTAATATTCTTTATTTTCTAGGTCTTAAAAGTAATTTTATAAGTCCCAGTAAATAAAGTAACTGTTACATTTGTAATATTTTGTAAACAACTTACAATATCTTAATAGCAACTCAAGTTACACACATACTGTCAGCAACATTTTATTCACCTAGCTGAGAGCTTTCATATGAGGAAAAGGAGTTCTGTTTGTGTTACTTGGTTGTTGAGATATTTAGAAAAATGTGAAAATTATATCTGTATAAATTAATATCATAAAAACAACAGTTAATATCTCTTTACCTGGACTAGACAGAGGTCAAATACTAATGCAGCTGAGTTTGCCATGATGTAAGCTTTAAGAAAAAATATTTTAAAACCTTGCACTTAACATGGATTATTGGAATTTTTGGCACAAATATGAACAAGCAACATTTGACGCCTAGAGGCATCAGTAGGAGTTAACTGCAGATGCACCTGCAGGTGTCACTTGGATGCAATTAGTTAAAGCCCGTTTGTATGTTTCCCAGCTCAGACTGACTGGATAAACACCTACTGCAACTACATGAATAATCACAGTAATCCCAATGTAAAAGCACAGTACCAGGAGGAAAATGCTACCATAAGCTCAGATGGTGTAATGGTATGTTGCTGTGATTGTAGAGCACAGCATCCCTTGTTTGAGACTTGGCAAGGCTGACTCTTGGGTGGGAGGATGGGATAAAGGTTAAGGTGTTTACTTGGAGACACAAAGTGCAGGGTTTGATTCTCACATAGGGTTATTGGCAAGGCTTAAAATGGCCCCAAGGGCAGTTAGCCTACAAGTAATCTATAAACATACTTAAAAGATGCAAACTGCTGCCCATACAAAGTTGGCACTTATTTCTTAATTAAATCTGCTTGGCTTTGCCTTCAGAAAAAATAAATTATCATTCCTTTTCCTACATTGACTGGGATTTAACACACCACTTTACCCAGGTCTATAGTACCTATAATTATTTTGTGATTTATTCTAATAATTTGTTTCTTATGATAACAAACAGAATTAAAAATTAAGAAACTAGCCAGATCAAAATTCAGACAGATGAATAAATTATTACTTCCATTAAAGTTATTCTCATGTCTTCAAACTCTTACGATTGGACTATAAAACATATCCCTTTTAGTATTAATATAATTTATAGGCATACCACTACCGCTGCTAACTTCAGGAATCTGGTGTTTTTTTCCTGACAGTAATGGGACAAGAGGAAGTGATTAAAGCCATCTATTATAATATAGATACTTGGCTAATTAGTTTGAGTGGAAATCAAACACCTAAAGAAGCTGTTAATCTTTTCTCTGTGACTTTCCTGAGTTGCATTACAGCTTGTTTTAACGTTTTTAAAGACGGTTATCATTTGATGGTTTAATGTCTCCAATTATTTTGGGTTTCTAATTCCATGATGGGAATGGACCCAGTTTCTAAGTCAAAGCATAATTAAGGTTCATGAAATCACGATTGTTTCAACCTTTGATATTAGCCAAAAGAGCTCTTTGCAGCAACTGCAATTTGGCAAGATTTGACTCTTTCTGAAATTCGTATGATGTTACATATATTGTCAGTGCATTTAAATAAGACTGTAGATCCTTTATTATTAGACTTATTACACCTAATACTACTGGAACCACATTTCCTTCATTTCTCCCTTCAGATCCTTGTATTTTATGACTTTTGTGTCTCTCCGTACATAACACACTGTAATCACCGGGTGTAGCGATTTCAGTGATCGATGATGATGGCAGCATTCTGTGGTTGAAGCTGTGTAAGAGCTAATGTAAAAATAGGACATAAAACTTGTTATGAACCTCCTTGTCACCAGTGTGGTGCACAACAATGTTGTATTTTGACTTATTTTGAATGGCAGACAACACTCATTGTACTATATTTCTTTATATGTGAATCACCACTTGGGGAAAATTTCATTATGTGTTACAATGTTCTGTGATGTGTACTGCTGATTCAGTAAATTGGTATCTATTGACATACTGAAAAAAAGGGATTATCCAAACATATCCAAATCTTACCATGTCACTACCAATGAACATGACTAATTTACTGGAGAATGAAATCTAGTGGTTTTACAGTGTGGTATTCTGAACTTCATTTATTATCACTCACTGATCAAATTAAAATAATATTAAGACAAACAGTTGCTTCATACCTGCACAAGTGACGCTAGCATCTTCAGAGTGAACGCAATTGTGCTGCAGAGGTGGACGGGCTGAACACTCTGAAAGATGAGATTCATTTCCTGTGCACCGGACATCATCCAAAGTAATAGGACCTGAGCCCATCCCAAAATATGCATTTCCTAGGGCAGAAACAGCCTGTCCACAACCAACTTCTCTGCAGACAACTTTGGCATCATGTATATCCCAATCATCGTCACACACAGTACCCCACTTTGAGTTATAATAAATCTCAACTCGACCTGAACAGCGATTGGTTCCATTCACAAGACGTAATGGTAAGGGAATGTTACCTGTTGCCAAAGAAAAAAAAAGAAAATGCTAATGTACATGATATAATTCATCATGATGTTGTAATATAATTTCTTCCCCTTTTAGGGATATAAAAAATAATATGCTGAATTTCTATAATGCAGTAACAACAAATGAACAAAATGGCACAAAGGAACTATGAGAAAACTTTCTCAAGGCAGCTATATGAAAATAGAATAATTACAAACCCTGTTTGCCAGTGGAATATGTAACTAGCTTTGCTTGGTAGCCTTTTATGTTCTTGTCACTTATTTCATACTTCCTTTACCAACAGAAAATTTCAATTAACATTCCCTTTGCCTACATTCACTGGGACTTAACACACCACTTTAACCACGTCTCTACCACCTAAAATTATTTTGTGATCACTTGTAATAATTTGTTTATTATGATAGCAAACAAAATTAAAACTTAACCAACTGACCAGATCAAAATTCAGACAGATGAATAAATTACTGGTTCCCTTAAAGTTATATTCATGTTTTCAAACTGCTGTAATTGGACTGTAAAACATATTTTCTAGTGCAAATGCAGTTTATAGGCATACCACTACCTTCGCTAACTTCAGGAATTTGTTGTTTTTGTTACTGTGAGTAACGGGAAGGAAGAAGGTATTAAACCTCTCTACTAGAATACAAGTATCTGGCTAATTAGGTTTTTTATTTATTTATTTATTTATTTAAATTTGTTGACTGGGAGTGTCCGACTGGACGTGGGTCCATTTTCAGCGGAGGCCCGGGGAGAAAAGCTCCACAGTAAAATAAACAGACAGTAGTTACATTGGATTACATAGTGATTAACAATTTAACATAGAAATTACTTACAACATATTTACAGATGAAGAACATAGTACATCAGTAGACAACTAGAATCTTTATCTGTGAAGTACATAACAGGCATTAACAAATGTAACAATGAGAAGTTCCTGCTGTATAATAAGTACTAGGCTTATGAGCATCTGAGCTTGCTATCATCAAGGTAGTTAGTGGAGGTGAAAGAAAGGTAGTAGTTGGATGGGGTGGATGATATTAGAGTGGGAGTTGCAAGGGCATAGCCAGCATGTTTTTAGGTGCGCTTTTAATAAAGTTTTGAAATTGGTGCATGATGGTACGGAGGTAATTGTGGGTGGGAGTGAGTTCCATAATTTGGCTATGGCGCAAGAGAATAGTGCTTCACCAGCAGAGTTATTGGCTTTAGTGATCTGCAAGTGATTTTTGTTGCTGGATCTTAGTGGTCTGGTGGTGCGATAGGGTTGGAGTAGATTCTGGAGGGATTCTGGAGGTTGCTTGCAAGTCACACATTAGGAAGCTAGTAAACATTTTTGTGTGACTTTTTTGAGTGGCATCGTAAAGTTTTTAAAGTCTGTCTTCATTTGACGGTTTAATTTCTCCAAGGCTTTTCAGTTTCTAATTCCATGATGGATATGGACCTCATTCCAAAATCAAAGTGTAATGAAAGTACATGAAATAATTATTGTTTCAACTTTGATTTTAGCCAGAGGTGCTCTTTGCAACATCCACAACATGCCCAGATTTGACTCTGCAATTCGTATGGTGTTATATGTATTAGTAGCATATGTAAATAAGACTGTATGAGACCTATCACTTCTATTACTATTAGAAGTGTTTTGGTGTCCTTCCACATTGTCCTCATTACTGCCTGCTAATCCTTGTATTTTATTACTCTGTGTCTCTCTGTACATAAGTCAGTGTAATCACTGGGTGTAGCGATTTCATTGATCAGTGATGATGCCAGCATTCAGTGGTTCATTTTGTATAAGATCTAATGTAACAATATGAGCAACGAGAAACAAGTTTTAAGAGCACAAAATGTGCATTTCTCCCCTACTCAGACAGGTTAGATCAGCACACTTCTGCCACAAGGGCGGTGCAGAGGTGCAGTGGTTAACATTGTCACCTCACAGCAAGAGGTTCTCCGGTTCAATTCTCGGCTGGGGTGCCTTCTGTGTGGAGTTTGCATGTTCTCCCTGTGTTCACGTGGGTTTCCTCCGGGTACTCCAGTTTCCTCCCACATTCCAAAGACATGCATCTGGAGCATTTCTCCCTGGGCCTCCACTGAAAACAGGCTCTGTGGAACCTAGTCGGACTTTCCCGGTCAACAAATGATAAATAAATAAATAAATAAATAAATAAACAGGTCTATGTCAGAACATCGGATGATTAAAATTGCGAACACTCTAAAGAGTGAAAATGCCGGACCTCAAACTCATTATTATGGCAGACTGCACCCACAACTCCGAGATCGCACTACAAGTGAGGAAAGGGCAAATATTCCAATCTTCACTGAACTGTGATCTCAAAAAAAGCACTTAGAGGTCCAGCATTTTTGCTGTTTAGAGCGTTTGCGATTTTAATCATTCGATGTTCTGATATAGACTCCCAGGAAAGCATCATTTTAATTGAGACACACTGGCTTTGAGCCAAAGTGTAACAGGACCACACAAACTACCTCCAAAATGACGTACAAGTAACAGATACAAAATATTACAGTGCAATTATCTATTTAAAGCAGCAGCAGACAGTACAGTTTTTTTTTTTTATTTTGAAACTGCTGAAGTACAGTCACAGTATATAAGAGAAGTGCAAAAAAAATACTTAATTCATTCAAGCCAGTGGACCTCAGGAATTTTGCATTGTAACTTACAGTGGGTGGACCTAAGCCTTTTAACAGAATCAAATGATGTCCTCACATTTCAAACAAATGTTCATATCTCTTGAACCATAGCGGTTATGAAAGAAGTATTAATGGCAAACCCTTCAGCACAAACTATTTTGCAGTGGTAATATTCTTTATTTTCTAGGTCTTAGACATAATTTTATAAGACCCAGTAAATAAAGTAACTGTTACATTTGTAATATTTTGTAAACAACTTACAATATCTCAATAGTCACTCAAGTTACACACATACTGTCAGCAACATTTTATTCATGTAGCTGAGAGCTTTCTTATGAGGATAAGGAGTTCTGTTTGTGTTACTTGGTTGTTGAGATATTTAGAAAAATGTGAAAATTATATCTGTATAAATTAATATCATAAAAATGACAGTTAATATCTCTTTTCCTGCATGAGACAGTGGTCAAATACTAATGCAACTGAGTTTGCCATTATATAAGCATTAAGAAAAAAAATTTTTTAAAACCTTGCATATAACATGGTTTATTGTTATTATTGATGCAAACATGAACAAGCAACATTTGACGCCTATAGGCATCAGTAGGAGTTAAATGCAGATGCCCCTGGAGGTGTCACTTGGATGTAATGAGTTAAAACCCATTTGTGTGTTTCCCAGCTCAGACTTACCGGGTAAACACCTACTGCGACTACATGAATAATCCTAATCTAAAAGCACAGTACTGGAGTGTCTGGAGTGAAATGCTTCCATAAACAAGTTTAAAAGATGCAAACTGCTACAACATAAAAGCTAGCACTTATTTCTTCATTAAATCTGCTTGACTTTGCCTTCAGGAAAAAAATTATCATTCCTTTTCCTACATTCACTGGGATTTAACACACCACTTTACCCAGGTCTATAGTACCTAGAATTATTTTGTGATTAATTCTAATCATTTGTTTCATATGATAACAAACAGAATTAAAAGTTAAGCTACTAGCCAGGTCAAAATTCAGACAGATGAATAAATTACTGCTTCCATTAAAGTTATTCTCATCTCTTCATACTCTTACGACTGGACTATAAAACATATCCCTTTTAATATTAATATAATTTATAGGCATACCACTACCACTGCTAACTTCAGGAATCTGGTGTTTTTTGTTTCTGACAGTAATGGGACAAGAGGAAGTGATTAAAGCTATCTATTACAATATAGATACTTGGCTAATTAGTTTGAGTGGAAATCAAACACCTAAGGAAGCTGATCATCTTTTCTCTGTGACTTTCTTGAGTTGTATTACAGCTTGTTTTAAAGTTTTTAAAGACGGTTATCATTTGATAGTTTAATATCTCCAATTATTTTGGGTTTCTACTTCCACGATGGGAATGATCCCATTTTTTAAGTCAAAGCATAATTAAGGTTCATGAAATTAGTATTGTTTCAACCTTTGATGTTAGCCAAAAGAGGTCTTTGCAGCAACTGCAATTTGACAAGATTTGACTCTTTCTGAAATTCGTATGATGTTACATATATTGGCAGTGCATTTAAATAAGACTGCAGATTCTTTTTTATGAGACTTATTACACCTAATACTACTGGGACCACATTTCCCTCATTTCTCCCCTCAGATCCTTGTATTTTCTGTCTCCCTGTACATAACACACTGTAATCGCCGGGTGTAGTGATTTCAGTGATCGATGATGATGGCAGCATTTAGTGGTGGAAGCTGTGTAAGAGCTAATGTAAAAATAGGACATAACAAAACTTATGAACCTCCTTGTCATCAATGTGTTGCACAGTATTTTGACTTATTTTGAATGGCAGACAACACTCATTGTACTATATTTCTTTATATGTGAGTCACCACATGGGTAAAATTTCATTATGTGTTACAATGTTCTGTGATGTGTACTGCTGATTCTGTAAATGGATATCTATTGACATACTGAAAAAAAGGGATTATCCGAACATATCTAAATCTTACCATGTTACTACCGATGAACATGCATACTTTACAGGAGAACAAGGAAAACTAGTGGCTCTACACTGCGGTATTCTGAACTTCATTTATTATCACTCACTGATCAAATTAAAATAATATTAAGACAAATAGTTGCTTCATACCTGCACAAGTGACTCCAGCATCTTCAGAGTGAATGCAATTGTGCTGCAGAGGTGGACGGGCTGAACACTCTGAAAGATGAGATTCATTTCCTCTGCACCGGACATCATCCAAAGTAATTGGACCTGAGCCCATCCCAAAATATGCATTCCCTACAGCAGAGACAGCCTGTCCACAACCAAGTTCTCTGCAGACAACTTTGGCATCATTTATATCCCAATCGTCATCACATACAGTACCCCACTTTGAGTTGTAATAAATCTCAACTCGACCTGAACAGCGATTGGTTCCATTCACAAGACGTAATGGTAATGGAATGTTACCTGTCGCCAAGGAAAGGAAAAAAAAAGAAAAATGTTAATGGACATGATATAATTTATCATGATGTCGTAATATCATTTCTCCACTTTTAGGGATATAAAATAGTATGCTGAACTTCTATAATGCAGTAACAACAAATGAACAAAATGGCATAACAGAATTATGAGAAAACTTTCTCAAGGCAGCTGTATGAAACTAGAATAATTACAAACACTGTTTTCCAGTGGAATATGTAACTAGCCTTGCTTGGTAGCCTTTTATGTTCTTGTCACTTTCGTCCTTAAATCTGCTTGCCTTTACCAACAGAAATTTTCAATTAACATTCCTTTCGCCTACATTCACTGGAACTTAACACACCACTTTAACCAGGTCTTCGTACTTAAATCTGCTTGCCTTTACCAACAGAAAATTTCAATTAACATTCCTTTCGCGTACATTCACTGGGACTTAACACACCACTTTAACCAGGTCTCTACCACCTACAATCATTTTGTGATCACTTGTAATAATTTGTTTCCTATGATAGCAAACAAAATTAAAATATAAGCAACAAGCCAGATCAAAATTCAGACAGATGAATACATTACTGGTTCCCTTAAAGTTATATTCATGTTTTCAAACTGTTGTAATTGGACTATAAAACATATCCATTCCAGTACAAATGCAGTTTATAGGCATACCACTACCTGGCTGACTTCAGTAATTTGGTGTTTTAGTTACTGAGAGTAATGTTAAGACAGAAGGCATTAAAGTCCTCTACTAGAATATAAATACCTGGCTAATTAGGTTGTTTATAAGTCAGACACATTAAGAAGCTAGTAAACATTTTTCTGTGACTTTTTTGAGTGGCATCATAACTTGTTTTAAAGTTTTTAAAGACTGTTTCTGTTGATGGTTTAATTTCTCAAAGGTTTTTAGGTTTCTAATTCCCTGATGGATATGGACTTCATTCCTAAGTCAAAGTGTAATGAAAGTACATGAAATAATTATTGTTTCAATCTTTGATTTTAGCCAGAGGTGCTCTTTGCAACATGCCCAAATTTGACTCTGCAATTCATATGGTGTTATATGTTTTGGTTGTTGTTGTTGTCTTTTGGATTTTCCCAGTTAGGGGTCGCCACAGCGGAACTCCAGTCCGCTAATCACTGGCAGTAGATTTTCACAAACGCCGAGGTGCCAGCTCAACATTCAACCTTCATCTAAGGCATGCTCATTTACACATGTCTTTCGAACGCCCACCCAACCGTGGTGAGGACATGCAGACTCCACACAGAAGGCACTCCCTGCACTCCAGCCGAGGATCGAACGGGAGAACCTCTTGCTTTGAGGAAACAACTCTACCACTGCACCACTGTGGATGTACTGTTAGCATATGTAAATAAGATTGCATGAGACCTATTGCTTCCACTACTATTAGAAGTGTTTTGGTGTCCTTCCACATTGTCCTCATTACTGCCTGCTAATCCTTGTATTTTATGACTTTGTGTCTCTCCGTACATAAGTCAGTATAATCACTGGGTATAGCGATTTCATTGATCAAAGATGATGGCAGCATTCTACGGTTCATTTTGTATAAGATTTAATGTAACAATATGAGCAACAAGAAACAAGTTTTAAGCTAACTACCAATTCGGAAAGCATACAAAGTGCATTTCTCCCCAACTCAGATTAGATCAGCACACTTCTGCCACAATGGTGCAGAAAAACAGGTCTATGTTAGAACATCGAATGGTTAAAATTGCAAACACTCTAAAGAGCAAAAATGCCGGACCTCAAACACATTATTATGGCAGGCTGCACCCATGACTCCGAGATTGCACTACAGTGAGGAAAGAGCAAATATTCTGATCTTCACTATTCTGTGATATCAAAAAAAGCACTTCGAGGTCCGGCATTTTTGCTCTTTAGAGCGTTCGCAATTTTAATCATTCGATGTTTTGATATAGACCTGCCGAAAAACACCTTTTTAATTTAGACACACTGGCTTTGAGCCAAAGTGTAACAGGACCACACAAACTACCTCCAAAAGCTGTACAAGTAACAGATACAAAGTATTACAGTGCAATTATCTATATTCAAGTTTATAGAGCTAAGTATATTTTCTGTGTTATTCTGTATTATAGAGCTAAATTGTCTGCTTGATATCTGTGTCTTACTGCTCTGCAAATCTATAGAAAACAGTATATATATTTTTTTATAATTTGCACATTCCTTACATCTGTGTTGAAACTGTTCCCCCCCCTCCCTATTCTTGGTTGTAGTTTAAATTTGGTGGCTTTTGCAGCCCCGCCCACTGTAGATTTGATCTAAGACACTCCCTAGGACATCTCTTTACCGCATTCTACCTAATAAACCCTTTCTGCACTTGCTTTTAGTCCTTTTTAATTTAATTACATTTTTTCAAACTGTGTGTGGACGAATATTGCTACATATTCAAGTGTGCCAGCTTGCACTGCATGAGAATTGTATTTACTACTTTACTACTGCTTTTGCTACTTTTCTAAAAAAAAAAAAAAAAAAAAAAAAATTTCTTCTGCTTTTACTGTACTTGTGTTTCTTCCTACTTTATTTTGCTTTTGTGTCATCTTAAACGTTCTCAATTGTATTTATTACTGCTTGGTGTAACTCATTCTAAGCCTTTTAGTTTAAACACTTGGGCTTCAGACCAGTTTTACATTGAGAGGGTTTGTGGTCTGCACTGTAGTGGCAGAACAGGTAGCTTACATCCTTCTAAGTTGGGAACTGCTGATTGAGGGCTCAGTGTCTGTTATTCTAAAAGTGTATTAATTCTGGTTTAAGCACTTGGGCTTTCATGCCAGTTATTTTACGTTAAGAGGGTTCGTGGTCTGCACTCTTGTGGGAGGACAGGCTGGACTCCGCCCTTCTGAGCTGGGAATTTCTGGTTAAAGGCTTATAGTGCATGTATATCTGAACTGCTTCTTACTGAAATTGGTACACCTTGTTTGCTGTAGCATAGACTAGATCCAGGCCTGCTGAATCTAGCTTTGTTTGTATAACTTGAGCACTAATCCAGGCACTATTTAAAGTATTCAGTTGTATTTATTACTGCTTGGTAGTAACTTGGTTAAAGTGTAGCTATCATTCTAAGTCTTTTGGATTAAGCACTTGGGCTTCAGACCAGTTGTTCTACATTAGGAAGGTTTGTGGCATGCACTGTGGTGGCAGAACAGGTAGCTTTCATCCTTCTAAGTTGGGAACTGCTGATTGAGAGCTCAGTGTCTGTTATTCTTAAAGTGTATTAGCTCTGGTTTAAGCACTTGGGCTTCAGGCCAGTTATTTTACATTAAGAAGGTTCGTGGTCTGCACTCTTGTGGGAGGAGAGGCTGGACTCTGCCCTTCTGAGCTGGGAATTTCTGGTTAAAGGTTTATAGTGCCTGAATATTTGAACTGTATCTTACTGAAATTGGTACACCTTGTTTGCTGTAGCATAGACTAGATCCAGGCCTGCTGAATCTAGCTTTATTTGTATGCTTGTTGTTTCCCTGGAATGCTAATTCCACATAAAACGCGGCTTCTCAGCGCTTCTGTGGATCCCTAGTGATATCTGCATTGCTTACTGTACTTATTTCCTTGCTTCGCTTGAAAGAAAGTTACTGTTTGTCGTTTTTGCATTTAAGTTACCTGTAACACATACTCGTTACCTGGCACTTGCTCACTAAAGCAATTATAAGTCAG